>NC_064288.1:40522446-40672096 GCF_019186545.1 Solanum stenotomum
TAGTTGTAGCGCGCCTTCCCTCCTTCTCTCACTTTGGAAAGATTTTTCCGTATTTTCTTATGATGACCTGGTCGAGAGAGTACGATACATCGGTGTAAAAGATTTCCTTTTTTCTGTGAGCTTGGTTTACTTGACCGAAGGGTGCAGTAGAACTTGAAGGAGAGGAATAAATACCTGGTCTATAATTTTTACAAAAGGAGGACCGCTATTGGGAAATATCTTCTTGGTCGTCATCAAAGAAGTTGACGTCCGGGGCTTCCTCTTTCCCTTTAAAATAAAAGCGGTGAAGTCCATCCTAAAGTTCCAAATCTACATCCAACACCAGAGGTTCCTGATGAGAACAAATTGTAAGGCGTTGAAAGAAACCCTTAAGAAAGATGTCAAGACCCTCTTTGACTTTGATATAGAACACATAAAGGGGGAGAGTCACAGTCTCCCTTATTTCCTAACAATAAAATTCTTTTTTGGAAAGGCCAGTAACAATGCGATATTCCATAGATAAGCAAGAAACTGAAGCCTCTCTTTTTATTTATGATGTACCGGCTTTAATTCACTTTCACTTTAGGAAAGGATTTCTTTCTCCTCAAAGTAGGTGTTCGCTCCGCAGCATGAACAGGTCGAGATGCGACATCGATCACATCGGGTGGGGCCATTCTACCAGAGCAGAGCTTGAAGCAAGGGTTAGAACTTTAGGCGGGGCCTCTGTCGATAGAGCTAAAGCAGTCATTCATTAATCCACCCTCGACATACTAAGCAAAAGGGTTTATCCAACTACAGAACAAATACAGACATAAACATAAAAAATACCGCACAAAGCGCCCGCTCTAAAAAGCTGCCCTTCGGCATTCGTCCTTCAAACTACCCACCAATCATCCAACACAACCAACTATTCATAAAAGAGAAAAGAATTACAGAAATCAGTGAATGAAATAAGGCGGAAAAAAAAGACCTAGGAACGAGCAGGGAGGATTGGTTTCCCCACCTTAAAGTACCGAGCATTTTAGGGGTCTAGCTCGCTGATATAAAAAACTGGAGGATTCAATCCAGGGACACTTGGGACTAGATTGAATCCTTAGTTAGAGAGAGGGGCTAAGCTAAGCCTACGTAACGCTATGGGAACAGCCCTTTTTGTCCACTTTCAGCTATGCTATATAGATGGGCTACCTTTTGAAATAAAACGGAATATGTAAGTAAGTAGTATCTAGAATAGAATCCAGAGCAGCTAAGAAAAAAAAAAGGGGTTGAACCCGGCTCACAAACCAGGAGATCTGGGGGCTTTTGCCCGCTCATCATCAATCCCATTCTACTACTCTTTTAGTACAAATTCTTGTCAGTCTCCGAGGGACATCGAAGACTTGGAACTACATCGATAGACAAAGAATTTTACTTCCTCACTACTATCTCGAGAGAAGCAATCTGCTTGGGATGATGTCATTGGTTCTTTTCTTCTCTTTCCCTCTCGGGAGCTTCCTTTCAAAGTCGACGTGCTTCCTTATTCGTGAGAATTTCCTCCCTCCGATGATGTCTCCTCACTAAGCACTCTTCTTGTCGTTTCAACCTTTCCTCATATCTAATTTGGCCTGAAGTCTTTCTTTAGCCTGATCAGATAATGGTGCTCTACTTTTGGACATAGGATTTGATATCACCCAATTCTTCGTTTACTAACGTAGAACTCATACTACGCCGGATTTGATGTTTCAAAGAAGTAGGTGGTTGTTAACCACCGAAGTCTAGTTGATGTTTACATATGTAACTTAACCTATTCTATTTATATTAGAGACTTTGACTATGTTGTCATCTATCTGTTATCGGGAATGGGTCTTTTGTCCTCTGGTATCGGGCATCCGGAATCAGTATCGTTAATTGGCAATTTCTCTCTTGTGCCATTAGTGAATCCCTTTAGAGGAGTTGCCCGGTCATCCCTTGCAATGAAATTGGGAAATCTTTCACGCAATAGCGCGTGTTTGAAGTCCTACTAAGCTAAAGAAGCAGATGAAGCATCGAGTCTTGGAGAAGAATAAGATCACAGAGCACAGCAAACCGCTAAACCATGTGCGCGTGATTTTGCTCGCCTATCATGACTTTGACTTGCGCTCTAAAGCTGTCTTTTTTAGGAAGACCGAAGAGAACCTTTATGACATTCTTGTGGATAAAGCAGTCGGTGAAGCTTTTTCTTATGTTGTTTAAGACCCCTTATCGGGAAACTCTGGCAAGGTATATTATTCCTTTTTCCCAGTAGGTGCAGGCTTCATCGAAAGGTTCTCCGCCTCCTGGCATTATTGGGTTCGCTTGCAAACAACACTTCTCCTCTCGCCTATTCCTTTCCGTTAACTATTGAGATATATCACAATTTGCATTACCCTCCTAGAAAGCATTCCTTGTTCTGACCGCAGCACCATATCTTGACCCTTTTCTCGAAATTGGTCCATTTCGAGTTGGCTCATTCCCCTTCGACCGGTCGTAAAAGGAGAAGAACTGAGAGAGTATGCTATGCACAGACTGACTTGCTGCTTGCTTTCTTTGAGGAATTTTGGAGTGAAGGGCGATGCCAGTCGATTGAGACTCTGATTCCTACATACCAGACTTTGATCAATCATACATGATAGGAGAGAAATCATCTGATTAAGAAAGAAGGGCTCCGCCTCTCGCTAATACAATACAGGGATAACCCTGACATGACTCAATTCCCGTCTTCTCTAGTGGGAATTCTGATCCCGAATAACTAAATAGCATCAGTGAGGATGCCCAGTAGCTTCTCTTTCAGCTTCTTAACCACGTCGGGCCTTTCCCTCTCTTCCTCTTTTTTGAAGGTAACCATCCAGTCTCGGAAGTGAGGGCCTTGCAATCATTCCAATCCCTCTACTCTAGAATTAGCAGTTTCCTGAAGCCATTCTGCTATCATTCTAGTTGTTAGTAAAGTGACTGTCGTTGTTGATGTTCGATCGTTTAACTCGCAGCCAAGGAATGTTCCTGATCTACGAACAGAACCGAAGGAGGTTACCGCGACAACAAACCAACATGCATGATTTAGAAAAGGATGATGATCTATCGTGTACGCAGGGATTGCTATTGGATAGAGCCACGTGAGATACATTCTTCAATCGCGAGCCAAGGGTTTACAGTACTATCGCCAGGTTGGGCGAGTGGCTGTCGTCCAGGCATTTCCCCCTCTTTCATCACCATTGAAAGCGCTTTGTCCCGCCTATCAGAACCGCTTCCACCTCTGGGACTTCGGAGAGCCGCTAAATAATGAGGTTCGGCATCTGCTTGAGAAGGAAGAAGAAGGGTTGGATCCGCTCTTAAAGAAGACATTCCAGGGGGAAGAGTTAGAAGTATGAGTTCCGTTCCTATTTAGCATTAGCCGCACTTGGGCGAAGACGAACTAAAAGCAAGTCCTTTTTAGCATAAGACTCAGATAAATATAGGGTTAGCATCCAGTTTTGAGATTAAGGAAAAGGCAGTGATTAGCGATTAGAGGAATATAACTATGCAACAGCTAATATGCGACATCGAATATATATCTTTTTAGTCAGGTATATCCTCTCAAGTAAGCTTTCCCTCTCGGCTTCGTTAACTAGACTTGAGAACAGCGCCTGAATTCCCTTTTTCCATTTTTCCGTACTTGCTTAATACACTAATTCTCTTTCATTCCGTTAAGTTATACCTTGCCTTGAACCAGACCTCGTGCTTGCCCTAGCAAGAAAAGGGATGCGCTAAGGCGCAACGACTTTCGCACTAGCACGCTTAATCAATCTGTTGCTTCTTTCCTAATCCCATCGGCCATAACGTGGTCTATCTAGGTTGGTCTAACTTCTTGGCTTGGATATGGTTATTATTCCTGGGTCACAGTAAGAAAGGATAAGCTATATATAAATAGACCACGAATGGCTTCGTAAAGCTCCTCGCAATATATCGTTAGGAGGATGGGACGACGTGACGGATTGGAAAGCACTTTTACCATAGCCACTTCTACCGGTATCAGATGACCACTGGGCTAGGCTTATACGATCTCGTTTATAAGCTATTCTAAGAGCTAAGAGGGAGGAAGAAGCAGCGGATTAGCGACATCTAAGACTAGTTTCGCTTTCTTACTCGCTTACTACAGCTGCTTATTTCCTCTTATCGACAAGCAAGGAGTTTTCTCACCAAATAGTAGCTGCACCGATGAAACAAGGGAGTTATTTCGCAGAGACAGGGGAAAACAATCATTCAATGAGGTATGATACCACACAAGAAAGACAAGTTGCAGCGGATCGTAGACCAATGAACAAGTGTATCTATTTATTTGCGACATAAGTCTCAGCTTACAACCGATTAGCGACCGACTTCAAGGAAGTGAGGGAATCAAGCCGATGAGCCAATTCCGTTTCAGGTACGACAAGTCCATTTTGCACTTGAAGTGAGCTTGAGTTTGCCTGATCGTCTGTAGGATTGGCCTCGTGAGTAGGGACTTTCTTTATTGTATCGATCTTTTAGACTGGCTCAATAGGGTCCCATACCTTCAAAAGAATAAGGCGGAGGAAGGGCTAATTCTGGAAGATAGTAGGACTTTTCTTCAGAATAATCAATTAGGTTATCATCCTGTGCACGTCTCGAAAAGACTTTGGCGCCTTCCCCACAGGGACTCAGTCTTGCTTCCATCGCCTTAGCCTTTGCTATGCCTCATCTTTCCTTCTTCGGGCTAGGGAACCTAAGAGCAGACTCAAAAGGGAAGAGCGTGGTCTTGGGTTTAGTCTAAAAATCCATTCACATCGATAGGGGGCAGGGAACCAATAAGAAGCATTTCCGGGCCTATCAAACAAACTATAGGTTTCCCTTTCCGTGTGATAGGGATAAAATACGTTTTCATCGACATCTTTCTTTTTGATTCAGCTGTCTTTTTTATGTCACTTCCAGTGAAGGTCGGGTATGTGCCGCTTAACCATCAGCAGATGGATTAATTACCAGTAGTTCCATGCCACCCAGCATCTTGCACGAGACGTAGATCGGAAAATACGTTGTTTTATAAGAACTTGGTCCACCGGAAGCTCGTAGCACGTGTTCCCTCTGCTCGTTACGTTAGCAAGCAAGCCATCGTAAGAGACGCAGGAAAGCAAGCTGAAAAAGAAAAAAAAGGCTTCTGCATAGGATCTCCCGAACCGTTACTTTATTATAATTTGAACTTATTTACAAGGAAGCCCTATGGCCTCAACGCTAGGCAGGAACAGCAGAAGAATTCAAAGCGCTAAATAGGAAATCGAAAAAGGCCAAGCTACGAACAACGCTGTGCGTTCCAGACCTGATTGAGAAAGAGCGTTAATAGTTGTGTGTGTCGTACGGGGAACCGAGTTCGCACTACCATGTTGCCCAACACAACAAAAGGGGCTTTACTTTCAGTAACTTCTTTCACTCGTTTTGTCGTCTCATTTCAGCTTTCAACCGCATTTCCACCACGATTTTTCTCCAAACGAGAAGCTTTGGCTAGCCGTTCACTCACTCTCGATGGTCTGCCATTTAGTTCGTTCGTTGTAGCAGAGCGAATAATGTGCCGATGGAAGGTAGCTGCATGCAGCATAAAAGAAAAGAGATTGACATCCGACAGCTCCTTGTCCTTTCCATCCGGAGGTGGCGTTGATCCAGCTAACGAGCAACTGCTTCGTCTTTACCCACTTAGTGTACTTAGGATTTGAGGACTTCTTTTCATCGTCTGTGAATTGGTTGGGCTGAAGCGAGAGAGAGCTTCTCGGTAGAGGTAGTCAAGCTAAGAGCTAGAAAGTTGCAATTCGGTTAAAAGCCAGTAGCACGATAGCTGTTCCTCGGTCTCAGTCCATTCAGTCAAGCCAGAAGGCAAACCGGTGTAACTCCTAAAGCCCTTGTTGCTTTAGTCAAAGAAGTGCCCTGCAACGGCCAGAGAAAATGCATCTTCCATACCATCATGGCACACCAGAAGAAGAAGGGCTGCTAAGCCAGATAGAAAGCCTTGGAACACCAAGACAGTAGCAAGTGCGGCTACTGGAACACGATAAGGCGATGGTACAACCGTGGAATAAAAGCTGTGCCTCGACAAGAAGCCTCGCATCTAGCATGTGGATTCCAATTCCAAAGCTGTGACAAAACTGTGGGTTCATGACCTGCTTTACGCCTATAGTTTAGAAGTCTCGGGCTAAAACAGAATGAATCCAATCTGGGATAAAACTCCTTACACGGGGAAGTCCAAGCTGGGATTGGGGAATCAGAAAGAAGTCACAGTCCGGGTGGGAAACTCTTCGAGCGGATCAAGCTCTTCTTTTCTTCCTTTATTACGAGATCCGGAAGTAGAAAGAAGTTGTATCGGAAAGGTGGGTTAGTCGCCTAGTGACATCCTAAATCCAATTACTTCACTCCCTTTGAAAGCTGGGCCCTCCTCAGGGCGGGCAAAAAATAGAGTATAGAATAAAAGGGGATAGCTTAGCAGGTAGGTACCACTACCAACACGAAGGAAAGCAACTCTAAAAAAAAAGCCCCTATTGTAAGAGGCTGGTGGAAGGTGTGAGATCCGAATCACTGTCTTAGTCTGCTTCTTGTTCGGATGTATCACCTACTTCATTGGAAGAGTTCTATCCCTCAACGGGAGCAAGGAAGGACTGGTTAGGCCCCTTCTATTCCGTTCTTTGTTCGTAGTGCACTGGACACGCTTAGCCTATCCTTATCTCTTCGACATGGTTATCTCAAGCACCCCCGTAGTGTTGATTACAAACCAACTTCTTCTTGCTCTTAGCTGCTTTCTCCGCGTCACCTGATATGGCAAGCGGACCTGAAAGACCGAAAAGAACTGTTTAAAAGTCTCTTGCAAGACTTTTTCAAAATAAAGACCGGGCCATGGACTGGACGATAGAGGGTAATCGTGATATATTGAGAGATTTTGGAATCTTAATCCAAATTAGATTAGTATAGGAATGTGGAATAAGAGGCGGACCCCGGTAGGACGGGGAGACAAAGATAAAGATGGTGGGCACAGCCAGCCCTGTAGGTGGAGGTACACGAAGACCACACACATATCTGTTTTGAATCTATATCCCACGCTCATCAGCTCTTCAGGAAGAGAAGGACTCCCTGGGTTCTATACAGAAGCTGCACAATGGCTGGGCCTGAGGATCCACATTTCAATATTATCCTGAGAATCAGAGAGCTAATGAGAAGGGATTGGAGGTGTGAATTGAGACATATTTGGAGGGAAGGCAATGTGAAGATGTGTTGGCTAAGCAAAGTATCGGTCCTGCTCCTGGCTTAACCATCCTACGTGACCCCCTACTGCAATCAGACAGTGGAAAAAGAATGATTACTTAGGCGCGACGACACCTAGAGTTGTGAAGGTGAGTTAGAGCGTAAAGCCTTAACATGTTCCAAAAAAGGAAGTATACATGTCTCTCCCTCACGGATATTCTCCACAGGGGGAGAACTCAGTTTGCCGCCTGAATCAGTCCCTTTATGGACTTAAACAAGCGTCCCGAAATGGGTTTGCCAAATTTGCTTCTGTGGATGCTGGTTTTCTTCAATCCCAGGCAGTCCCTTTTTACTCGTCGACGTGGAAACTATTCTGTTTTTTCTTTTAGTATATATTGATGAAATTGTAATCATCGGTAATGATATTCAATTCATCATATCAAACCGTTGATTTGGAGATAGAGGTGACGGAGGAAGAGTATCGGGAGTGGTATATTCCCAGAGCCTTGAGATCTTTCTTTTGCTATTCTCCAGCAGCTCTAGGAGTTCCCGTTCTCGCTTTTCTTGATCTTCCAAGCTTGAAGCTCGCCTGCTTTGAGAGAGGAGAGACAGCCATTTGATGCATGACAATGGAGAAAAGTACTATATGCTTTATGTTTCCTATGCAGCTACTACAGCTAATAAGCTATGCATGATGATATGTGATGCATGCTTTGACTTCTAAGGCTTGACAGGTCCTTTTGGTCGATTTCCAGTTGATTGCCTCAACCTATCGATTGAGTGAGTTGGAGAAGAAAGTCTTAGAAGGCTACGACTCTATAAGTTTCGTGTCTTATTTTTTTGCGTGTCTACTATTTATTTAGGTGCAAAGAGCCTAAGCGGTTCAAGCTATTATATTCCGAGCCTGCTCTCCATTTCCACCGTTGATGCAATAGAAGCTCTTAATGCAATATCTGGTGGTGAAGACATTCCCGCTGCTACAATTGGAGTTGACGATACTAGTTCTGTTAGAGTAAGAGCTCTTGTTGGAATAACCAGTGCTAGTTACTTGACTGTTGGAGGAGAAACCACTGTTAGAAATGTTCACGTAGAAGCTCCTCTTTCATCTGCAGGTATAGACTTCTTTGGATCTTATCCGCTTCAGAGGTTAATCAATAGGGAAATCCGCATTTTTTTTATCTTCCTCTAAAAAATTCTTTTTCATGGGCATCTTCTATTCAAAAGGATCTTACTCAATTCAATAGAAACTTAACTTCTACCCCACTTTTTTTCTTTTCAGGATAAATTGTTGCGACGGACTTTTTATAGGGATTCAAGCTTGTGAAATGCTTTATCATTCTTACTGAAGAGTAAAACTCAACTGGTTTTTGACACAGGTGCGAAGCAAGTCTATGCGGAAAGGATAGGAAAAAGCTCTATACGATACGCGAGTTGTTGGTGGATTACGAGTAAGGACTTTGTTTGCCCAAGTCCCTTGCTTGAAGGACTATCGCACTTTCAGTGGTACTGAGACTGTCCCTACCACTACCCTTTATCAAGCTGGTTTACAAGAGTTCTAGCTTTCCCAACCGTACAAACTTCTAGGGAATAAAATGGCTTTCCCCTATTATATTTATATGTGGTCCTAACCTTGCTACTCTTACTTCCACTAGCAAGAGAACTTCTGCTCGTAACATACCCCTAGGGATATAATCTTACTTCTTGAAGCGAGCTACTTTAACTGCCAAAGGAGCGGGGCAACTCGAGTTAGACGAGAGGCAGGGATGTAATTTCAAAGAGGCTCGACCGGACCCAAGAACCGAACAGAAGACAGGCCCCACTGTGATACCTCGTGCAAGTTATAGTTAATGACCTGAAAGAAGTCACTAGCTTCTTGCTATCGAGCGTGCCTTAGCCTTAGTTTACAAGGAAGCTTTGTCGTACTTAGAAAAGGATGGTTCTAAAGTAGGTGTCAAGCTGAGAAAAGGCGGAGAATTTTGGAATTCAAGAAAAGAAAGGCATTGCCCAATACATTTATTCTATACAATAGGAATTCCAAGCCGTAAAGGGCAATGTGAATTCCTACGACTCCTCTCACTCTCAGGGACGGATTGAACAGCAGCTGTTAGGGAAGGATCTCTATCATTGGTTCATCAGAAGCCATCAAGCACGAAAGCAGCAAGGAGTGTGCTAGTGAGTCCCAAGCGAAGGAAAGAAGGACATGAGAGGCATAGAGAGGACTCAAGGACAAGACACGACTCAGACCCCGGTAAATTTGATCTTCATTGGCCTTGCTGTCCGCAGATCGATTACTCTCCTTTGAAGGTGAAGCCCATTTGAAGGCAAGTCATGGTATCCAGGATCGGACATCAAAAGGGAAGGCGAGGTTTCAAAGTCTATTATGGAAGCGGGCCCCTACTGGTAGTGATACCCCGATCTCATGAATGAAGGCTAACATTTTCTATTGGAATAGAGGGATCTGCAGATCAATTCGACTTTTCACTTTGCCATCTAGAGATAGTTTGCCCTAAGTTAGGATACGGAGTTGGAAGAGAATGCCAGTATATCAGTTCATCTTCATCAAAGGCCAAGATCTCCATAAATTCTATTATTTTGCCTCTCTTTGCTTCTGAGGCAGTTTCAAGTTTAAGCCGATCCTCGAGGTCCAGTAAAAGGTCACTCCTCATCCCGATCTTATTAAAGGAGGAAGTAAACAGATCAAGGTTTCTACGTACTTCCGTTATGGAGGGTGCGGGCAGAGGGGACGGAGGGGAGGCCGGCTCCATATGACCCTGGTTGGTTGCCGAAGATGACCCCTCGCCTTGGTCTCCAAATAAGTTTTATTAATAGTCAAAAGCACCTTAAAACCACGAATAAGTTGGAGATGAGGGTGATGAGTTGGGATCCTTTAAGGCGGGGGCACGGGGTTATGGTCTTGTTACTTTATGTTTCGGAGTCAATTGATCCCTCGATCAAGTCCTAACTAGAAATATCTTAAGAGAAGAAGAGAAATCATTTGGATTCGAGGCGAAGCCCCTCTCCTTAGAGTCATGAGTTCACACATGATTTATATAACTCAAATTTGTCTCATTAGATTTAAACAAAGATATCGTTCAATAAAGAACACTATTCAAGTCATTAGTAATGATCGCAACTGATACTCAGGTGTGCAAGAGAACAACCACACATTCACAAAACACAAAAATCAGGAGGCGAATTGCTATTTGAATAAAAAACCAACATTCACAATCAACTCAACCAAATACCCCCAACTTAGGCTTCTACAGTGCCATCAATGCAAATATAACTACTGCAACTAGCAAATCGGAAGAGTAGTGATCACTAAATGAAAAGATTAAAGTAGGAAAAACTATTCCCTTCACGCCCAATCGGAGAGCAGTTGCCAGTTATGCCGACCCATTCGTTGAGTCGTTGTGCTGAAGATGGATCGCCGAAACTTACAGAAAGATGACTCTCCAATTTGAGAAAAAAGGTGAGTCGGGCTCGCCGACTGGTTCCGGGATGTACCGAAAAGTCTTGTATCTCGCCAAATTTTCTAGAACAAGTCCCAAAGTTGGCCTTAAAATGGGCGATATACTTGGGCGATCAGGAGTCCTGATTAGCGATTCGCCAAAAGGGTCCGTCCACCGCCCATTTGTCATTACGTCAAAGATAAGGATTTCAACCTACACATTTAGCAAATGTTATTCAAAAATGACTAAAACTTGGGTTGCCTCCCAAGAAACGCGTTATTTAGCATTGTGGTACGACATATAATCGCTCTCAAGCATCTTCCAAATACACCACTTCAACTATCGAGGCATCAAGATATTCTCCAAAATAAAGCTTCAAGTGTTATCCATTTACTTAAACTGTCAATTCTTCTTTGCTTTCAACCTCAATTTCCCCATTTGTGAACACTTGAGTGACCTTAAATGGTCCTGACCACTTTGATTTGAGTTTACCCGCAAAGAGTCTCAAATGAGAGTTAAAAAGCAAAACAACATCACCAACTTTAAACTCTTGTAGGAAGATTTTTGCATCATGCCATTTATTCATTTTCTCCTTATAAAGGGCTGAACTCTCATACATCCTCAGCCGAAACTCTTCTAATTGATGGAGTTGATTGACTCTACCTTTCAAAACATCCCCCATTTCAAGTTTAAAGTTTTAAATGCCCATAGGGCCTTGTGTTCAAGCTCTATTGACAGGTGACAGGACTTTCAAAATACCAATTTGGTATGGTGACATGCCAATTGGAGTCTTGAAAGTGATGTGGTATGCCAAGAGAACATCATCCAACTTTCAAGACCAGTTAGTCCGATTTGCATTGACTATTTTTGCGAGAATTCCCTTGATTTCTCGATTTGATACTTCAACTTGGTCACTTGTTTGTGGATGATAGGGGGTTCCAACATTATTCTTAAATCCATATTTGCTCAACAACGAAGAAAACAACTGGTTGCAAAAAAGAGACCCTTCATCATTGATAATACCACGTGAGGTATCAAACCTTGCGAAAATGTATCACTTCAAAGATTGCACAACACTCTTTCCTTCATTATTGGGAAAAGCTACAACTTCTACCCATTTTGAGACACAATCAACTAGCCACCAAGATATACTTATTTATGAAAGATCTCAAAAACGGTCCCATGAAGTCGATTCCTTAAACATCAAACAATTCTACCTATAGGATAGGATTAAAAGGTAACTCATGCTTTCTTGATAATCCTCGCTTTTAGCATTGCTTAAATTGTTTAACAAGAGAATGATCATATTGGTATAGTGATGGCCAATAGTAGCCACTTTGAAGCACTTTGGCGGTTGTGCGCATCTCGCTATTATGTCCACCAACTGGTGAATCGTGGCAAGCATCGAGAATTGCATTTACTTCCTCTTTCGATACACACCTTCTAATTATATGATATGTGCATTCCCTGAATAGGTACGTTTTATCCTAGAAGTACCCTTTTACATCCAACAAGAACTTTTTTTGTTGATAAAACTTCAGGCCCTCGGGCATAATCCCACATACTACATAGTTAGCGAAGCCAGCACACCAAGGTGAGTTTCCATGGGTTATCCTCATCACTGTTTCGTCAGGAAATTTTGGCCTCAAAATCCCTCTCACCGGGATAAAAAATATTGGTTTCTAGCCGAGCCAGGTTATCCACCACTTGGTTCTCACACCCCTTTGAATCTCTTACCTCAAAATCAAACTTTTGCAATAACAACACCCACTAAATCAATATTGGCTTTGCATCTCTATTAGCCATCAAATATCGAATTGCAGCATGATCTGTGTGCACCACCACCTTAGTACCCAACAAATACGCTCTAAATTTCTCAAGAGCATACACCACCATTAGCAATTCTTGCTCAATCACGGTATAATTCTTTTGAGCTACATTCAAGGTTTTACTTGCACAATTAACCGGGTGAAATAGCTTGCCTTTTTGTTGACCATGATCATCTCCCAAAGAAACACCACTAGCATTACATATGAGTTCGAATGGAATAATCCAATCGGGGGCAACAATGATCGGAGTCGACACTAATTTTTCCTTCAAGAACAAAAATGCTTTTAGGCAAGCTTCATCAAAGTTGAAAGTAGATTTCTTCTCTAGTAACTTTCAAAGATAGTGAGCTACCTTGGAAAAATATTTTATAAACCGCCAGTTGAAACCCGCATGGCCTAGTAAACTCCAGACCCCTTTTACCGAAATATGAGGATGTAGTTTGGCAATGAATTCTAATTTAGCTTGATCCACTTGCAATCCTTTTCCTGAAATTTTGTACCCCACAACAACACCCTCTTTCACCATGAAATGACACTTCTCCCAATGTAGAACAAGATTTGTTTCAACGCACCTTTATAGTACTTTCCCAAGGAGCTAAATACATGCTTCAAATGAATCACCCACAACTAAAAAATAATCCATAAAGACCTCCATTGAGTCTTCAACCATATCTGTGAAAATATAAAGCATGCATCGTTGGAAAGTTGTTGGAGCATTGCACAACCCAAAAGGCATTCACTTGAAAGAAAATGTTCCATAAGGACATGTAAAAGTTGTTTTCTCTTGATCTTCTGGTGCAATAGAAATCTGGTTGTACCTGGAATAACCATCTAAAATGCAATACCATCCACTCCTCGCAAGCCTATCAAGCATTTGGTCCATAAACGACATAGGTAAATGGTCCTTATTAGTCAATGCATTCAATTTTTGGTAGTCCATGCATACACACCACCCGGTAATCGGTCTCATAGGCACAAGTTCCCTTTTTTATTTGGAAATACCATAATTCCTCCTTTCTTTGGTACACATTGCATGGGACTCACCCATTTGCTATCCACAATGGGGTATACCACACCTGCATAGAGCCACTTGATGATTTCTTTCTTCACCGCTTCCTACATCAGTGGGTTTAGCCTCCTTTGATTCTCAATGCTTGGTTTACATTCATTATCCAATTGGATTTTATAAGTGCGAATTCCAGGGGGAATCCTCACAATATCAACAATTGTCTATCTGATGGCTCTAATGTATCATTTCAACACATCAACAAGTAATTTTACTTACCATTGAAGGAAGTCTGTGGAAATGATGATGGGCAAGGTGTTATTTTCCCCCAAAAATACAACCAAATGTAGGATGGGAGCACTTTCAACTCAAGCTTTGGTGGCTCTTCGAGGGATGGTTTAGCGGGGCGATTTTCTCGATTTTTAAGGTCAATGTTGAGCTTCAATAGGTTCTTAGTGTAAGAACCTAAACCCGATAGATCAGACACAACTTCATCATAACATTGAACTTCCTCCTCATCATAATTTGAAAGGACTATAGTGAAAGGTTCCCCCATACAAAACACCTCACTTACACTAGCCACTGCCTCGTCAATAACATCAATGGTTGAAACTACACATTAAAAGTAACCTCCTCATCATTTACCCTATATTTCAATTCACCACTTTCAACATCCACGAGGGCTCTTTCGATACGGCTTACCTAATATAATAGGCACCTCAGCGTCAATCTCACAATCCAAAATAACAAAGTCGGACATAAAAATGAGCCTATCCACTTTCACCAAAATATCATAAAGTATGCCAATGGAATGCTTAATAGATGGATCAGCCAAGAGAAGACGAATTGTTATGGATTTAGGTTCGCCTAACCCAAGTTACTTGAAATGTCATACAACATCAAGTTAATACTTCCCCCCAAGTCACACAAAGCTTTGGACAATTGAAGCATTCCAATAGTACATGGAATAGTAAATGCCCCTGGATCAGCATTCTTGATAACAACATTGCTTGTCATGGTGGCTATACAACTATGAGATACCTCAAACCATTTCAAATTTCATACTCCTCTTCTTAGTGAGTAATTATTTCATGAACTTTGCACAGCATGGCATTTCCAACAACACTTTCATTAAAGGAAGATTGATAGGCAGAGTCTTGAACACATAAATAAATTTTTGGAACTTTGCATCTTCATCCCACTTTTTGAGTCTTTGAGGGAATGGTGGGTTGACTTTGGGCAACGATTTTGCAGGATTTGAAGAAGAAGCAACCCCCTTATCAGATGTTTGTGATTCCTCGGTGATGAGTTGTCTTGGAATTTCCTCTACCTCTTTGGATGTGTCATTTTCTGGTTCTTGGTCGAATCCCTCTACACCAATGGCATCATCTCTTTTTTTACTAGTGTTTGCCTCAACATTCACTTTCACATAACCACCTAGTGCTTTCCCACTCTGAGTCAACACCGCCAAACATTTATCATGATAAGTCTTTGAATTCACCATCATATCATTTGCAAACCTCTCTTGCAACTTGGATTCTAACTTGGTTGAAAGTTGACTCATTTGACATTCAATTTTCTTGATAGAATCCGAGTGAGAGCTTACCTTATTATTCAAGGATGAGAAGTTAGCCTTCATTTCTTTAAGAATTTCGTCGGATCCTTCCCCCTTATTTAGAATGTGGGACAACAAATCATCTACCTGAAAGCTCCTATAACTTGCCCTAGATCTTGGACTATCACCTGTATGCATGTAACAAGCATCATTGTCATTTTCTCTCCTCCAATATTTATGTTGGTTAACACAATCTCGATTGTAACCTCTCCATCCATCGTCACTAAACATGTTCCAACTTTGATTTTCGCCCAGCCTTAAAGAGCTCGAACGAAAACCCTTCTCTAGTCTCGACACTTGTTGCACCTCTTTGTTTTCAAATATCGCTTCAGCTGGATTCAAAGTTTCATAACCATTCCACATGACCTGCTTTTTCAATAGGTCCATTTGAGTCATCATCTTGGTCATATTTTAATCTCGTTCTTGGTTCTTTTCCATTTGTTCTTTTGTCATCCCAAAGTTCAAAGGCGACACCTAATTTTCTCTAGTATACCAAGAAAGATTGATTTTGGTCATTTTAGTCAAGAAGGGTAGATGATATGTCAAGAGATTGTGGCATGGTTCCTCATCGAATGAGCTGGTCTACCACACTCTTGTTGACGAGTCGAGGCTCCGGTAAAAATATTGTAGCAACATATTGTTCGGTAGTCCGTGTGTTAGAAGTTGAAGCAACAACTTTTGGAACCTCAACCATGTCTCGTGAATAAGTTCACTATCCACTTGCTTGAAGTTCTGAATATTATCCCTCAACTTCACCATCTTCGAGGGAGGGAAAAACCTTACATAAAATGCATTAGTGAGCTCCTCCCTAGAAGTGATTGATTCCTTTGGTAAATCGGCCAAGCACTTCGTTGCCTCCCCCCTTAGAGAAAAGGGAAAAAAACAAAGTCGGACCGACTCTTGAGTTATGTTCTTGAAAGAAAATGGCCCACACACATTCATAAAGTTTCGGATGTGGTCATATGAGGGTCCTCATTAGCAAGACCTCCAAAGAGGCCCTTCATTTGCAACATCTGCATTATAGTGTTGGAAACATGAAACACCGCATTGCCTACAGTCGGAGGCAACCGAATAACACCCGCTTTTCATAACTGATCTTCATTGATATTGTGCAAATTATCGATGTCATCATTGTTCCCTAATTGCCTAGCATTTCTTCCACTAACATTCATCTCTTCACCTGTTCGAGAGCAGCCAACAAAGACCACAAAAAAGTTGATTTAACTACCACAAAATCAGTTCACAACTAAACTTCACTAAAAGAATTCTAAACACCACTCCTCGACAGCGGCGCCATTTTTGATAACGCTCAACTACACTTCGTCAGATTCTAAGTGTAGGCGGTCGCTAACAAGTATAAACCCAACTAAGAGTTGGGGTCGATCCCACATGGAGTGATACGGTAAAGAATTAAATTACGAAGTAAAATGATGTTTTAATTGTTTGTAGATGTAGACATTTTCACAACAAGAAAGAAAATGACAAGGGTTTGACAATTAATGTCAAATGAGGGAATTTGGGTGAACAATTAACAACTACAAATAACAGGGAGTAAGCAAATAGAGAGGGTTTCTTGGGAGTGTGATAACTTGAATGCAAAATTCGCTAAATGGGTGATTATTGTTTCCTAAAAATCGTTGAACCTCAGTGGGTATGTTAGTGTTTAGGTGCAATTGTCATTTCTCAATCAGCTATCACGAATCAAGCGAGTTTTTCCGAACCTCGACAAACAACAACAACTTAGCATCTTAACACCTTAATCAGACTACTTTTTCAAGCTAAATTTGTAGGATTGCATTTACACCCACTTTCTCAAGCTAAATCCGCAACAACAAAATCACTACAATCATCAACCAATAGTTTCAACCCTAATACTCAGTTGTCAAGCAAGTTTAGAGCACCAAACTAGAATTGCATTTGCAACTACAATTCATCAATTAAAACACAAACTATTAATTGAACCGACTTCAAATCAACAATAAAATCAATAAATATTAACACCAATAAGCTAATTGAAACATTCAACTACATAATCACACCCTCAAGAATGGGGATTTAGCCAAACATAATAGAGAATAAGAAATTGCTACCAACTATGTTTTTCATTAGATTGGACAACAATCCACAAGTCTCCAAATGCTCAAATTGAAGCTAAAAATCAAACAGACCCTAAATCTCTACTCAAAAAGTGTAAAAACAATGTTTAGGATAAAAAAATCCAAAACAGGACAATGTGGATCCACTTTTATTCTTTTGAAAATTGCATTTATACATTCCCAAAATTTCAGCCTTAGAGTCACTCAGCGAAGTAAGTCGGGCTCGATGACACGATCGGGGATCCGCTAAGTGTCCTCTTCTTGCCCTTTTTGACTTTTCTTTCCACCCATTGCTCTATAACTTTCAGCGACGTAGGTCGGGCTCGCCGACCTAGTCGGCGATGCACCAAACGCTCCTTTATACTTCGGTGATTCGCCAAAATGCTCATTTTATCGCCAAGTTGTTTTTGTCCATGGGCTGACCTGCTAGAAATTTAGACAATCTGAAGGTTCACTCGGTGATTCACCAATTGGTTTTGGCGAGTACCAGCTTTGCTTTCATTCAACTTCTTCAGCTTTTTCGTTCCTTTTTGCTCTATAGTGCCCTTTCTCTGATTTTTTGCCTTTATCTACAAATTAACATTATAACATCAGTTCAGAGCATAATATAGGCATTGAGTACACTAATTCCTTAGACATTAAGCTCTAAATGAGTCGAAATCCCCGACTCAACATTAATAGATGGAGATTTTTTGTAACTCCTTAGGTATAATAAAAATAGTAAATATGCTTGAATTTTCAATTTATAAAAAATTTATTTAATTAAAAAAAGCCAAAAAAGGAGAAAAACGTAAATAGAATTGGAGGCCATAGAGAGGTGTCACATCACCTTATCTATGTTTCTCCTTTATTATTATTATTATTATATATATATATATATATATATATATATAGATGTAACACTAATTAAATGAAAAACCGTTACATGTTCACAATAAAGAAGATATTTATTCTTCTAAAATATAACATATAGAGGAAGATATAACATTATAAGAATAGGGAAAGATCGGTAGTTGAAAGGTGAAAGATTGTATAATATTAAGAGATATTAATGAGGTTTATTTAATGAGGTATTTGTTTGTAGATTTTTTAGACCAAAGACAAAATAAAAAATTCAAAAATTTGAGAAAAAAAGATAAATGCAATCCTTGGCCAAAGATAGGTGTCACATCATATTTCTGACATGTAGTTTTATATTATATATAGATTCTTATTGTGAAATTCTTAATTTTGTCATAGAAATTCCATAACTTCATGTTATTAATGATCTTTGCTTGTTCTTCATACTTAATCTACCACATGAACCCTATCTTGCTAAGAGTTGTTTGAAAATATCGACATTATTTCATATACATGGTTTTCATGAGTAAAGTAAATTGCAAGTCTTAAAGTTTTATTTCAGAAAGAGTTTCAGGAAAGCATGAATTGCTTCAAGTGCATTATTTTTAGAAAGAAAAGCATCGTTAGTTTTAAAAAAACATATCTTAGTTTTGAGAAAGTACAATCAGTTTCTCATAAAGCATAGTCTTTTAAAGCAAGTTCACTAAAGGTATAAAGAAGCCTTTTTGAGTATTAACTCAGCATAGGGACAATCACTTTTTCCCTAAATGGGACATCAGAAAGTTATTCAACATTATTGTATTATTTTGGGAGTAGTATTGAGCATCAAATTCGATAAGGATTTAGATAATCTAAACTCCATAACTGCACCACTAGTAGGATATGCTCGGGCTGTTGATTGGGGTGACTCTTCATTAACCCCTTGGTAAGGGTTCATATATTGCATCCATTAGTGTTAGTTTGTCTTATACTCTGGAAAAGTATAAGATGACTCTAGATTTTTTTATTGGAATCTACAAATGTGATTACTATTCAATGTGATTATTGTTGTGTTGTATATATATATATATATATATATATATATATATATATATATATATATATATTTTAAATTAGGTACCACGCCAGTACATATATTTATTTGGATCAGTTATCACGCTGATATATATTATTATTAAACCAAATACCACACAAGTACACTAACAATGTGAATGGTTACCACACAGGTACACTAATAATTTGTGTGTGAGATTCATAAGAGAACCAGATTTATGGTCAAGTTACTGGAACTGTTTTGTCACGGCCTAGCGTACACCCTAGACATGGTCAGCACTCAAGAACCATTGTTGGTCCCCAAGCGAACCCTTGGCCTGGATCAATACTCAGCAGTAAAACATGCAGTTATGAACTTATCTTTCAAGCACAAGATCGATATAGGTGCATATATATAAGACACATGAAATGAAAATAAATACATGTAGGACTTCTCAAGGATTAATGGAACCTTTAGGAGTTAATATGAAGAAGAGAACGTAGTCACTATCTAAACTACTGGTAGAAGTTTGGAGCACACTGTTGGCGCGTGCACAAGGTCCCAAACTACTAACCAATAGTTCTGGCGCTATGATGGTGCGCCGCCGCACCCCATACCCAGAATTTCGATGAATTTTTCTACATAATTTCGGGTCCTAACTCATCTAGAATCGAGTGATTTCTTCTAAACTCTTTTTTATTCACAAACCCAACACGAATTCATCAAAATCTCATTCAATCTTTATCAAAAATCATAACTCATACTCAAGATCCTCAATACCTAGAAACTCGAGAACTTTCGTTGTTAAAGAATGAACAACAATCAAGAACCAATCAAGATCTATAAATATGGGAAGTCTTACATACCTAGAAAGAACGATGTTCTTGGAGAATTCCACAATTCTTGAAGAATGCTTGAACTTAGCCCCTTTTCTCATCTCAAAAACTCGCTTTAAATCCGTAAGTGTTTTGGAACGTGGAAAAAGTGGTCTAAATGAAATTATACCCTTATTTAGGGTGAAAAAAAACATCTTAGGCCTTATGGGAAATGGAAAAGACAAAAATACCCTTTCCTAAAATGGATGGAATGCTTTAAATGAAGAGGCTTCACTCAAACAACCATAACTTTTTTTCGGAGCTTGAATTTTAGCATACCTGGTCGCCTTGGAAAGATAACTCAAAGATCTTTGATTTGATTTGTAATGGTTCACCTAACTCTTAATGTACTAAAAGATATGGTCATTTGAAGTTGACCCAAAACTAAAAACTTATGGGTGACTTACTCAAATATCTATTTAGCTCTTTCGAATTCTGAGGTGTTACACAAAATTAATGTAAAAAATAGGCAACATACTTCCTCCATCCATGCAAAATCCATAATGCTTTTGTTTTCCGTTTTAGTTTGTTTCACCTACTTTACTGTAACACCCCAAAAAAATTTTAAGTTAAGACTCGAACCATTCTTAGATTGTGAATATGATTTCACCGAGTAATTTTGAATCTTCTTAGGTGTCAAGTTCAGTAGATGTAACACCTTGAGTTTAAAAAAGAACTAACGAGAAATTCGTTCAAGTCACCCTTTAATTTAAGTCTTTGGTCAACTTCAAATGACCATAACATTTAGAACATAAAGAGTTGTGTGGCCCATAAGGTATATAATCGAAGATCTTTGAGTCCTCTTTCCAACAACTCAAAGTTTGCTAGAATCCATGTTTGGATGAAGTAGTTATGCACATTTGAGTGTAGCCTCTCTAGTAATGGCCTTTTCATCTGTTTTAAGGACGGGTAATTTATTCTTTTCCTTAACCGACTAGCCTAACACGTTTTATTTCACCAAAATGGGGGTCTAAGCTGATGGAAATCAGTTTTTTCATTCCAAAAAGCATTCGGGGTTTTGAGAGCATGTTCAAGAGGAGAAAGAGAAGGGTTTCAAGAATTCTTTCAAGAACATCAAGAATTTTGCCAAGAACTTAGTTCTTTCGAGGTATCTAAGCTTTCATAGTGTTGGGTTTATTCGCCCTCACGCCAATCATGTAAACATTTACAATGGATTCATTCTTGAAGTTGAATTATTGAATTCTTGAGGCTTTTGCTTCATTCTTTAACAACTGAGTTGTGTTGAGTTCTTGAGGTGAGGGTATTGTGAATGAGTGTTGTTCTTCATGTATTTTGGGTGGGTTTTCATTAGAATGGTGTTTGGTTTATGAATCTAGGAGAATTTAGATAAAATCATTTGATTCTAGAGGAGATAGGGCTAGAAATTGAGATAAAAAGTTTGTCAGGTTTTCTAGGCTCGGGGTGGGGCAATGTGCCCCCATAGCACCACAGGGGCTGGGGAAGTGCGCCCCCATAGAGCTAGGGGAATGGGGCGATGTGCCTGAAGTGCACCACAAAATCAGTTTCAGTAATAGGAGGCCTGACGCCCTACGCTAGCAAATGCGCTAGGGTTGTCAAGCCCATTTCTCCTCCATTCTTCATCCTCTGTGTTCTTTCCAATCTTGTATTCACTCTCTTCTTTATATTAACTATTTAAGTCTTCATTAATCATTGAGATATCTTACATATCCTAATCATATCTCTTAAATTACATTTCAAATTGAAGTAATATTAAGAGGAAAGTTCAAGAGGGTCCTTTGAGTCAAATTGAGAATTCTTTTGAGATCAACTATAGTTTTGAACTAAGTCTTGAGAAAGTAAGTATGAAATGTGAAGATTTGGACTCATGAGTTATATATTGTCATTGAGATCCTTGAATTGAGTCATTCATGTCTATAATTCCGCATGAACTCTATGAATTGAGTGTTCTTGAAAGGAGTAGTATCTTTGAGTTCTTGAGTTCTTGAGTTCTTGAGTTTTGAGTATTGAGTTCTATGAGGTCATTGAGGTCCTTGAGTGGTTTCGTCATGTCTATATTTCAACATGAACCTCATTTTGAGTTACAAGTTTTGAGAAGTCTGTGAAAACCAATTATGAGTTTTAAGGAATTAAAAAATGAGTTGTGACAAAGAGCTTTCAAATATGAATTTAGTTGAGTTTAATGGAACTAAGTATTCTCAAATAAACTGTTTAACTTGGTATGGGAAAAATTAGTGAATCTAACAGGCAAATCAAAAAAAATTAATCCTAGCAGAGAGGCCCATCAAACGTCAACAAGGTAATATGCATTGACTACAAAATCGATAGAAAGAACTCAGAATTCGGGAACCAACCTTTCGTGCTGACTAAAATGGAATTGAATCGCTAGGGAGCAATGTAATCCAAGTTCCGAGCAAAAATCAATAACTAAAAATACCCCAAAATGCAATAAATATAAAAACTAGAGTGCGGGTGTGAGTTTGGGAAGATTGAAAGGTGAGGGAAAGTGAATGAATTTGAAGCTTTTAAACCTTTGGCTTGAAAAATCATCCTGTTTTCGCCCATTCGGCAAGATTAGTCAGGATGCCTAAACCACTCGGTGTTTCGCCAAGTAGCCATGTAGCGACCCTTTTTAAAGAGACCTAACTTATACTTGCGACATTCAAAAGCGATTAACGAAGGCATACTGATTATAATCTAGTAGAGGGATTAGATTCATAATGACCTCCGAAAAGTAATTTAAGTAAATAACCGACGAGCTTTCCATATGTATATATTATCCTCACACTCAAGGATGAAGTAACAAGAATATTGCAACCTTCCGAGTACCGAAATCAGCTTGCTCGTGCTTCACACAAACATTTGAAATAGATAGTAAATTTAGTATATTACAAGACTTGGGTTTACACACCCAAAAAGATAAAAACGTATAGCGATGCTTATATTACAACCCATGGTGACATGACCAAATCAGCCCTCAAATTCTCATGTATATATACAAAACATTGATTATGTACAAGTCCCAAGGTTTATACAAAATATATATTCCTATATGCAAATGTGATCTTCCTTAAAGCTTTCAAAATCTCCATCTTCAATGGCCAACTTCAAGCATCCTCTCAATCATTCCCTACGATAGAAACAACTATCGCTAAGCATATAGCTTAGTGGTGTAAAACCTATGGTTCGGAGCCCTCAAATTCGCCAAGTTATCATTCTCAAGTAAAGGGTAGCATAATTGAACATAATAAGTAAATCAAGTAAACAATATATAAAGAGTATCAAGTTCGATATTTAAAGATCCAAATGTCAAAAACGCTCATAGCACAGTTTTCCAACAGATTCAACAAGGATCGCCCAATATATACATCATGTCGTCACACCAAGCACAAGCACGTTTCAAGAAGGGTCAAAACCCAATAATCAAGACAACCAAGAACCATATTAAAAATGGCTTTCTAGTTCGTACATAAAATGGACAACTTCCATTCTTAAGATGGACTAAAAATCCAGAGTCAAGATGGTAAATTATCTGAATCAAGAGGCATGCCAAGAGTGACAAAGTCAGAGCCACAAGAAGGACAAGGTCCCAATAAGAGTGCCAAGTGATCGAACAGTCCGTACAAGTGGGCGAGTTACACAAGCGTCTTTAATGTATTAAAGAATACCAATACGACAATGCAAAGTGACAAGAGGTAACCAAGGTACCAAAGTAAACTTTCAGATATACCAGCAGGTAAAAATAGTACAAGTATAAGTTTATACACAAACCTCAGTTGTTTAGCACAAAAACAGTCCAACACGACTTCACGAGTTCAAATCGTAGACCAACCAGTGTATCAAAATCTTCAACTCGTACACTAGGATATAGAACCTTAAAAAATGAATTCAATAACTTATTTACATTCTAGTAACTCAATAATGATGGCGTAACACAGGGTTATAATTACAAGTAAGCCTAGCCTGTACAAATACGACTATACTCCCAAAACAGATATTCTTTCCAATAAATGCACATCATGTCGCAACTTAGATTTGAAATAGAAAACGGCCAAAATGGAATTTATATCGTTCATAAAAGATGTAGGTACATCTCTTAATCTTGCAAATAATCAAGAATCACCGAAAAATATGCTTTGTACAAAAAGATATAATAAAACACTAACAGTTGAACGTACAGGATTTCTAATTCCAGAATCCGGACAGAACTTGTCAGATGTTGCATCCCTTATTTCGTATCCATAACAGTTAAATTAGAATTTTACATAAGCACAAGAGTTGTAGGTCTACGAAATAGCTTTCGAAAACATATTTATTCACTGTAAACTAAGTTTTTTTGAATGAGTTATGCATAACATACCAAACACTACCCAGCTCAGAAGCAGATTTCGTCACTTACCAAAAGGAAGTGTGTGTGTGTCGGATTCCAGACAAAAGGACTTAGTTTTTCTCTTGATTTTGAAGAACAACTTTTTAGCTAATGTTATAATGTTCTTAGACTTGAGGGAAACCGAATTCAATCAAAGGAGGTGTAAAGATATATAGCTACAAAAGTTATCCTTGTCACATGGGCAGATGTCACCAAAATGAGCTTCCCAAACAAATAGATGGCTGCCCAAAAAGTATACATATATAACTATATTTATGTACTTTATACCCACACTTCCAATGTATAAGTAAGTATAATTAGATAATTATGCAAATACCGCCATACAATACCATAATTTACGATAACAATATATGCTAAGCAAGTTTGCAAATCACAATATTTCAAGTTCCAAAAATGAGAATAAAACATATTCTAGTAATTATGAGATGATGTAATGGCATGCGACTATTTATTTAAGCTTTTAGTGGTGTTACAAATCTCTTCTCCTTATAGAAATTTTGTCTCGAAATTTACCTTAAACTAGTCCTGAAACAAGCGCGGATACTGGGATCTCGTGTCTTCTTCTCTTTCCCAGGTAGCTTCTTGTCCAGAATGGTTCCTCCAAAGTACCTTTACTAAAGGGATTCTCTTGTTCCTAAGTTTCTTTACTTCTCGAGCTTGAATTAGGATAGGTTCTTCATCATACGTCAAGTCAGGATTAACCTCAATAGATTCAACTGGAAGAATATGAGATGGATCAGAACGATATCTTCTAAGCATAGAAACATGGAAGACATTGTGGATCTTGTCTAACTTAGGTGGCAAAGCCAATTTATATGCAATTGGTCCAATCCTTTCAAGTATCTCATAAGGTCCGATAAATCGAGGACTAAGTTTTCCTTTTTGGCTAAATCCATAATATTTTTCCATGGAGACACCTTTAAGAATACTTTATCTCCAACTTGATATTCAATGTCACGCCTTTTAAGATCAGCGTACGACTTTTGTCTATCCGACGAAATTTTTAGACGATCTTTGATAATTTTTACCTTGTCCTCTATTTGTTGCACAATTTCAGGACCAACAAGCCTTCTTTCACCAACTTCACTCCAACAAAGAGGGGTCCGGCATTTTCTTTTGTATAAGGCTTCATAGGGAGGCATTCCAATACTCGATTGGTAACTGTTATTGTAAGCAAATTCTATCAAAGCTAAGTGTTTGTCCCAACTACCCTCAAACTCCATAATGCAACCTCGAACCATATCCTCCAAAATTTGTATCACTCTTTCCGACTGGTTGTCTATTTGAGGATGGAACGAAGTGCTAAACCTCAACTTAGTACCCAAAGTTTCCTGCAAGCTACCCCAAAATCTAGATGTAAACCTTGGGTCCCGGTCTAATACAATAGACACAGGGATCCCATGTAGTCTTCCAATCTCACTAATATACAACTCGGCTAAACGCTCAAGTGAGTAATCAATCCTGATTGCTAAGAAGTGAGCACTCTTGGTTAGACTGTCCACAATCACCCATATTGCATCATGATTTCTCTGAGTGTGAGGAAGTACAGAAGAAAAGTCCATAGTTATTCTCTCTCATATCCATTTCGGTATCGACAAGGGTTGTAGTAAACTCACTGGGACTTGATGTTATGCCTTTACTTGTTGACAAACCAAACATTTAGAGACGAACTCCTCAATGTTTCTCTTCATACCATTCCACCATTTGACACCAAAACTTTTTCAACAAACCATGGCTAACATAGGTCATAGCCAAAACAAACTTGAAATATATAAACCCCACATGTTACATATGAATTGTCAGAACAATTGACATTACGATTGTTTTATCACATGAGTTTCAACTGAAAAGAGCAAAAATTATTTCTTTTCAATATACTAGTGAGTTGACTTATCTATCGGTTGGGAACATAGGTGTCATCACGACATGTGAATTTTGGGTCGTGAAAGTAACCATTTTTAGGGTAATTTACATAAATAATATATTATATAAGTTTATTTACGAATTATAACATATATATTTTACTCTTACACTGATTAGCTTTACTTTTCTTACCACAAATAGCATCAACAAACCAAGCCACTATCACTAGTTCTTTTATTTATTTTTTAAATTTCGGAAGTTACAAAATTTATTTACTCGTTACCATGCACTTCTATGTTTGATGAAAAAACAATAGAAAAGTGCATACGTTTACACATTAAGCATTGAGCAGTTGCACTAGTATAATACCTACATTTTTCATCTTTCTTTGCTCTTACATATTATTATAAGTATTATGTGTGAATTTCAAATATTTTGGTATAATTTTAAATTAATTTTACGTTGTTAAAATGTATTATATTTGATGAAATAACAACAATCGAATTTATAACAATGTATAATATTAAATTCAAATTGTATTACAACTATAGTTTAATTTATATAATAATAACCCATAAATTAATTTGAATTTTTTTATACAATTCGAATTGTATTATAACTATCGTTTATATTTATACAATTTTAATATAGATTTTTCATAGCTTCACCTTGTCACGACCCAAAAATGGACGTGATGACACTTGTCTATTCCCACCAAGACAAGGCAGCCTCAACCCAAACGAAAACGAAAGCAATATTGCGGAAATAAAAAGCAAAAATAAGACAAAGGCGGAAAACTTATTCATTCTAAACAATACCCCAAAACCTGGTTGTCACGTGTACAAGCCACTAATGAAAATACAGAATTCAAAAGATAAATACAAGTCTCAGACTTTGTTTCTCAAGTAGAACAAAGCTTAAAGAAAAAGGAAAAGAGGGCCGCCAGGATGACAAGCAACTACCTCTCTAAATCTTTCACGAGCTTCGACTGTCAGGAGAACAAGAAAAAGATCACGCAGGTCCCAGCTTGAAACCTACATAAGTAAAGAAGCAAAGTGTGAGTACCAACAACACGATACCCAACAAGCAACCTACTAAATAAGACAACTAGCTAGAAAACGAATATCCCCTGACTCTCCAACCGAACCACCTCAAACTACAACCTGCACAAAAATCAGTCAAACCTAGCAATTCTACTATACATAGCTCACAAGGCCCAATAATCAGAATCTAATAGCCACAACTCAACAATTAAAGGGATCAAATAAGTCAACCTCAAATTTAAGTAGTTCAGTCACACACAACAAGTATATCAATCTCAAGTATCAAGCAAGTCATGCATAAGCATCAAAGACATCAAGTCACATAGTCAATCTCTCGTCGGAGCCATTTCCTATAGGCACAATGTCACTAGCCGAAACATCGGCTTTGTAAACACTTTCCAGAAATGACCTCGGCATCACAACACTCACTGGCAAAAACCTCGGTATTAAACACCTCGCCGGCAAGGACCTCGGCATCACAAAACTCACTGGCAAAGACCTCACCATCGTATATCATCATATGTATCATCATGGTGTTAAAAATGAATGCACACAAGCAATATCACACCACATGGAAGAGACAAAATAATCATACAATTCAAGCCCACAATTATGCTTTCAAGCATTTCATCTATCAATCAACAAGGGTCACAATAAGACAATTCACATAATCATGTTCATCACATAGTCTTTTTCAGTTCTACCCCTTTTATTAGATATAACAAGTAGACAATTAAACCCTTCACCTCATCCCCATTACTCCCAACACACAAGCAACGAAGGAAGCATACGAATTCAACTAGAATACAAGGTTCTGGAAGCCACTTGCCAATCAAAGAACAATCACTCCAAAAGTTGAGTCTTCCCCTTCCGAATCACTTCCAAAGCAAAACAATCTAAAATATTAAAGGATTCACAATCACCCATCAGAGACAACAATTCCCACATCAATATTATAGATAATTCGGTCAAATAACTCAAAACCCAACATCAAAATGGAGGTTTGAATCCGGAAAAGACTACTTGAAAACATTACTCAAGGCTTTAGGAACTCATTAAGGAAAATCATTTCGAAAATGGGCTTAAAATCAGTTCATACACTCACTTTTACTTCAAAACTTAAGTTCATGAAGAACCCCCAATTTATCAATCCAAAATCTTGGTTTAAACTCATAAATTCAATAATAATAATAGGTAATTAAAGATTTAGAGTTAAGAAATGTTACCTAATAATTTTATCTCAAAAAGCCCACTTGAAATCACCTCTACTAAGTCCTCAAAGCTCAGACAATGAAAATGGGGATGAAACCTCGAAATTTGGGTTTAACACTTCCAAGGGTCCTCCACAAACGCGACCTTTAGATGAGTTTGACCTCTGCAAACGCGATAGGTACCTGTAGCAAACACAGTTGAGACTCTATGAATGTGGGGTTCTCATCATTGCCCCTCCGTGAACGCGGAGGTCAACATTTTGACTTATAGAGAACACTGTTGAGACTCTACGAATGTGAGGTTCTCATCCTTACCCCTCCGTGAATGCACCACAAGCTCCGTGAACACGAAGAGTTGCACCAGAACACAATGAAATCAGCCAACTTAATAATCATCGAAAGGACCCTCGAGATTCGTTCAGAACCTTGTGAAGACAAACTACATATGCAAATTAATTATACTCAATGTTCTAGACTCAATAGAGCCATCAAAACATAAATTCGAGGTCTCTTTGACCAGGCATCTACGAAAACCACAAGAAATTAACTCAACGACTAAAAAGGCTAAAACACACCCGGGACCTCTCAAATCTACCAAGACCTCACCTAGGACTAAAATTATCCCCTGAGTCCAACAGAACTCTAAGAATTTTAATCCGAGTATCTGAACCCGAATGTTGACCAAAGTCAACCCAAAGGCTAAATTTCCATAATTTCACAACTTAGGACCTCAAATCTTCAAAAAGACTCGGAATCTGAAACCGAAAACTCTCACAAGTTAGATTTCACATTTCGGGACTGATGAAATTAATGAAATTCCATTCCAACATTTGAAACTCCAAAAGACCCCAAAAACCGCTTTCCTAACAACTTACCCTTTAACACTCACAAACTTAACAAAATGTCAGCTTTTAACCAAAAGTTCAAAACCAACTCTTCAAACTCAATAAAAAAAAGACTCAGGGTCGCTATCAGGAGGGGTAAAATAGTAAATTCATGAAAGTTTTCAAAAATGACCAACCGAGTCTTTACATTATCTACCACTAAAGACCATGTTCGTCCTCGAATATCAAGAAAAAGAAAGTACCTGAAGCTTTGAAAAGTTGAGGATTTCTGGCACGCATATCTGACTCTATCTCATAAGTCACCTCACCAACTAAACGATGCTTCCACTACACCTTCACTGAAGTGGTCTCTTTGATCCTAAGCTTCCGGACCTGCCTTTCAAAAATGGCTATGGCTCCTCCTCAAAAGATAATTTTAGACTCAACTTAACTGGATCAAGGGAAAGTACATGGGACTCATCTGGCACATAGTTTCGAAGCATGGAAATATAAAACATGGGATGCACAGTTTACAAGCTAGGCGGTAAGGCCAACTTAAAGGCCACCTCTCCTACACGATTCAAAATCTCAAAGGGTCTTATGAATCTAGGGCTAAGCTTTCCCTTCTTTACGAACCTCATCACACCCTTCATGGGTGACACTCGAAGCCAAACATGGTCACCCTCCATGAATACTGAGGCTCAAAATCTCTAATCCGCATAACTCTTCTATAGACTTTGGGATGTTAACAGTCTACCCTGGATTATACGAACCTACTCCATATCATGTTTAAGAAATTATGTATCAACTCAGTCCATCTCAGTTGAACTAAACCATCCAATCTGAGATCTACACAATCTTCCATACAGTGCTTCAAAAAATGCCATTTGAATACTGGATTGATAATTATTGTTATAGGAAAACTCTGCTAAGGTCAAATGTCGATCCCATCTAGCACTAAAATCAATCATACAAGCTCGGAGCATGTACTCCAATACCTGAATCGTCCGCTTAAACTGACCATCAGTGTGAGGATGAAAACTTGTACTTCATATCTAACTGAGTGCCCAAACCATGTTGCAAAGCCTTCGAGAAATGGGAAGTAAACAAGGAGCCTCGATTGGAGACAATAAAATCTGGGTATCCATGTAGTTACACAATAGCTCGGCTAACTTCTCCGACGTATCCTTCACTCGAACTGGGATGAAATAGGTGGACTTGGTCAACCTATCAACAACAACCCAAATGGAGTCATAACCACTCACGGTGGTAGGTAGTGCCACAACAAAGTCCATAGTGATTCGTTCCCATTTCCAAGTAGGAATAGGCATCCTCAGAGATATACCTCCAAGTTGTTGGTGCTCACGCTTGACCTGATGGCAAGTTAAACACCTCAAAACAAAAATCTGCAATATCCCTTGTCATACCACACCACCAATAGTGTTGGCTCAGTCATGATACATCTTTGTCATACTTGGATGGATGGAATATTGAGAATAATGAGCCTCCTTAAGAATCAGTCTAACCAACTCGCCTACCTTGCGCACATAAATCCTGCCTCCGATCCGCAAGACACCATCTGAATCAAGGACAGACTCCTTGGCTTCCCCTCTCATCACCTTGTCTCGAATGAGCCATAGTTTCTCATCACCAAACTAGTGCTCACGAATCTACTCAACTAAGGAAGAACAATTCTCAATGAAAGAAATCAAACCACCCATCTCCTTAGAAATTCGTAACCAGACGAGATTGTTGGCTAACCTCTGCACATCTCTAGCCAATGGTCTCTTTTCCACACTAATAGTGGCAAGACTTCCCATGCTATAAGTCTTCCTACTCAAAGCATCGGCCACCACATTGGCCTTCCTTGGATAGTACAAATAGGAATGTCATAGTCTTTCAGTAGCTCCAGCCATCTACGCTCCCTCAAGTTTAAATCTCTCTAGCCGAAGATATACTGAAGACTCCGATAATCTATGAAAATATCACAATGAACTCTATACGGATAATATTTCCATAGCTTAAGCATAAATACAATGACTGCCAACTCTAAATCATGGGTAGGGTAGTTCCTCTTATAGATCTTCAACTACCTAGAAGAATAGGCAATCACCTTACACTTCTACATCAGAATGCCACTTAACCCGACTCCAGAAGCATCACAATAAATAGTGACATCCAGACCATCCTTGGGTTAAGTCAAAACAAGAGAGAGCTGAAGTCAACAAGGTCTTGAGCTTTTGAAATCTCTCCTCACACTCATCAGACCACTGGAAATCCACACTCTAACGAGTCAATCTAATCAGAGGAGATGCAATGGTAGAGAAGCTCCAAAAAAATTATCAGTAATAGCCTACAAGCCCTACCAAACTCTGGATCTCAATAACCGATGTAGGTCTGGTCTAGTCCCTCACTGCCTCAATCTTGGCAGGATCCACCCAAATACACTCATTGGAAACCACGTGTCCCAAAAATACAACAGAATCAAGTCAAAACCCTCACTTTGAGAACTTGGCATAAAACTTCTCTTCCCTCAATCTCTGGAGTACAATCCTCAAGTGTCGATTGTGGTCCTCTTCAGTCTTAGAGTACACCAAGATGTCATCAATGAACATTATCAAAAAGGAATCCATAAAAGGTCCGAACACCTTGTTCATCAACTCTATGAATCACTACCAAAAAACTGCCAAAAAATGACAGCCACAAGTGACGGATTGCATTGCTGTTTTGGTCAAAATCGACGGAAAAGCGACGCAATCATGTTCGACGCTTTTTAAAAAGTGACGGACTATGTTGCTTTTTGATTATTTTTTCTGTTATTTTTTTTTCATTTTCATTTACTTTTTATTTCCAAAAAGCGATGCAGTCCATCGCGTTTCTGGAAATTTATATTTTGATTATTCCAGAAAAGCGACAGACTAAAGGACACTATCCGTTGCTTTTCTGGAAATTAATTTTTTAAAATACCTAGAAAAACGACGGACTAAAGGACCCTATCCATCGGTTTTCTGGGTATATTTGAAAAAAATAATGCAAAAAAGCGACGGACGAAACCACCATGTCCGTCATTTTTTTGTGCAATTTTTTGACAGTTTCTACTGCCCACCTGCAAATATAAATCAATTCAATTCATATTCAACCAGCCCAATAAAATAATATAATGTAAACACACAACATATACAACATCAAACTTAAATCAATCTTCAAAACTAACCAAATCACAATACAAAATCTTGTAAAGTGTTTCAAAATATGTTTCAAAAGAGACCTAAAGTAAGGAGTGACATCTACAAAAATCCTCCTCCTCACTCTCGTCGGCGATGTCCTCGGCAGGAGAAGATGTAGTAGGTCAACGAGCGAGGTTCAACACTTGTTCTTTGATTTCCTGAACGGTCGCACTCATGCTTTGTTGTTCAGCTACTCTTCTCCGCTCCGACTCTGCCAGTGCTAATGTAAGCTGTGCTATTTGAGCCGATGATACGCTCAAATTACACTTCCTTTCAGAAGCATAAGCGATCGTTATCAAGTAGAGAACCCAACTGGTAGGTTGAGATCGATCCCACGAGGAAAATGGTTTAGACTTTACTTTTAACCAACAATTATATTCAATTAGTCAAATTATTTCCAGAAACAGGTAATAAAAGGGGGGATTGTGCTTGTGTGAAACAAATAGTAAAAACTTAGCAAGTAATCAATAATTAAACTCAACTTTGGTTGTTATCAAGATAAGAGAAATAACTAGGGTATACGTGTTCCCCATAATCTCATAACGCAGTAATCCTAGTAATAGCAATCCTTTTCTAGTGTATTACATGCAAAGTGATAAGTTAGGTATCTCTAAATCCTTGGTCCGGCATCTAGAGAATTTCACCCCGCACCTTGGTCCGGCTACGTGTGTATAATTTACTAACCCTTACCTTTACCTCATATTAGACATCATAATCGATGTTTGGCTTAGTTATTACTTCGCACCAATCGACACTAGCCTATTAGATAGTATCACACTAAATCTATGTTGATAATTCTTTTCTTGTTAATTACCTCCTTGGTCCGGCAAGTAGTAACAAGGCGAGTTCTAACGTTGGCCACCGTTAAAAAGACTTCTAAACGAAAGAATTATCAATGCATGCAAAATACTAGTCAAGAATTGCTTATTTACTATTCATACTTTGTTAATTGATCATGGTTCCCACAACCCTAGTTGTGGATTTAGTTACTCATATTAGCAAGAACACAATTCATAATTGTAGATGGAGAAATCATGAACTTACGTAAAGAGAATAATAAACCCAGAAAATTAACTTGAATTGCAAAGCCAAAATCTTCAAAACGAACTTGGGAAATCAATAATTGCTAGGGTTGCAAATTAATCTCCAAAGTTACAAAGCAAAAATAGAATAATAGTGTCTAACCCCCAAAAACGAGGTTTACATGTCCTATTTATAGAAAACAAATCCTAAATAAAAAAGGAAACAAATTAAGGAAAGTTTTGTTCAGGTACGCGTCTTCGATCCACGAGACTGACTTACGGACCGTCGATTGATCTACGGTCCGTAAGTCCCTTCCGTCACTCGGGACTTAGAAAATATTTCGGCATCCAAAAATCAGCTTCTCTGAAGCAAACGACGGACCAGCAGCACGGACCGTAGATCGATCTACGGTCCGTCAATCCCTTCCGTAGCTCCATACTTAGAATCTTCAAAAATCAGGTACTGGAACCCTCACAGTCTCATCCTACGGATCAACAGTACGGTCCGTAGATGGATCTACGGACCGTAAATGGGCACCGTGGTTCCACACTTGGTCAGATTTCCCTGATTTGTCCTCAACACATTCCTGCTGGTCTACGGTCATCACCTACGGACCGTGGATGGACCTACGGTCCGTAGATGACCTCCGTGGATGCCTTTTTCTGCATTTCCTTCAGTTGTCTCTAAACTTCCGCGCCTGTACACCTTTCCTGCAAAACATGATAGAATACATAAAAACCAATATAAAAAGGCCCTAGACACACACAACTTGTAAGTGAAATGTATTAGAAATACCGTAAACTCACGGTATATAAACACCCTCAACTTAAATTCGTTGTTTGTCCTCAAGCGACGCACTAGAACTCTAAACGACACTTGTATAGAAGCAAGAATTTCTAACTCAAGCAATCACATGGCTCTTCAACCTCCTCATTGTTCGGGTGCACATTCGTTCTTTTAGACTCGATAAGCCAACTCATGTGGATCCCATCATGACACAGACCAACCAACTAACACACAACAGACACCTTCTCACTGTCACCCAGATACCAACTTTCCAACAATGGAACTAGTGCCCTTACTTCAAACGAAATCCTCTTTTAGTAAAAAAATTCGATTTCATTCATGGTACAAGGATTTATTCAACACTCACGCTCAGAAGTAATTTCAAATACAGTTTGTGCTTACTGCCATAAGCTTGCCCTTATTTTCACTGCTCAGACTTTTCAAACTAGACTCCAGGATCACTATAGGACTTTATTGGCTTGTAACGTAGGCTCAGGGTCAGGTGTGGTACATTTGGGTACTGTTTAGTGACTTTCTGCCCTCCTTGTCATTACACTAGGCTTTTAACCTCTTGTTGCCCTACTTTTGTCATGTTATTGCTTTACCGCTTTCCTTTGATTTTCTTCAATCACGGAAGTGACTTTAAACTTTGAAGCTCAATTCCTTTTAATTGCTCCTTTCTCTTTGAATAATTCACATCCTTTCCTTACGTTTCCCCCAAATTTATTTATTTATTTTTTTTATTTTTATTTTTTATTTTTTTATTTTTTTTTTACTCTTTTCATCCCCATTTTTCTTTCAGTTTCCTCTTGCATAGCCACCCTCAACTTATGGATTTTCCGTTAGTTGAGGTTCACAATACCCGATGTCAAGTCAGGGCCTAAGTCAAATTGCACATGTCCAAGGAGGGACCGGGGCCAACATAGTAGATTATGGGAAAGTGAGTTCGGGGATTTAGAAAGAAATGATTTATTTTTAGGCTCAAAGTGGGATCAATGGGAACAGTTATTTCATTTGGTTGAATCCTTCTAGGCACTTTAGGGATTTTTCAGAACAACGGCCTATGATCACTTCCTATCCTCTGGATTGAATTGTCTTCGCAGGACTAACCGGGCAAGTTCTAGTTTTGCACAAAACTGTTTGAACAGTCAATGATTCTCACCCACTCTTGGCACAAGTTTCATTATCAGATTATCAGATTTCCAGTTCAAGTTTCAGGTTTTGTCATGCAATCAAGTCGATTGTTACTATATCATGTTCAGAGCCAACACAATCAACAATTCGTAGTCTACTTCTAGCATACAACCCAGAATCTGACGGGTATCATTTTTCTAAGCCATCATGCTTCATTCTGTATCATGCTTCTATACACACACTCCTAAGACATGCCGGTTCAACAAAAAATTAAACAGTCACTTGGGGAAAAAGAACACAGGCAAGAAAACCCCAAGAGAGGATTCATGAGTTTGGGTTACTCAGACTTTACCCTATCACTCACAATCCATTTACCCCACCCCCAACAAAGATAGATGCGATTGTCCACAATGCATACATAAACAATAAAAGAAAATGGATTAGGGTGAAGCAAACCTGTGGCGCAAAGCGCCGGCGAATCATCAACACACAGGGGGGTCCGGTTTCCCGGAGCCCTCTGGAACATCAGTGGGGGCACCCTCAGTAGTGCCCACCTCAACAATCCTAGCACTCTCAGTAGTGCTCGCTATCACTTGCTCTGCACCATCAGTGGTGCTCACAGCGCCCCTCATAATAGGCTGAACCTCTATAACTGGGGCAGAGCTTGATGCCCCTGCAGCTCTCTCACGCACCCTCTGCTGGCGCGACTCTTCATCTGCAATCGAGGCCCTTCTAGCCTCCTTCTCCTGCCGACACTGTCTTTTCTGTGCTTTTTCTTCCTCTGTTCGATGAGAGCGGTGCCGCTTGCCCTTGGCATGTGTCGGTGCAGGCCCCTCCTCGGCGATGCCACTGAATAGGGCATCTAGCACTGTATCATCAGTCAGTGCAGTCGGCACAGCCTGAGTCTCAACTGAAGGTGCAGCAAGAATGGCGTCCACATCAGTCCGGAGGCTGGCTATGTCAGCCTGCAAAGCAGATAAGTCTGTGGGCGGAACTGATCGCTCAAGTACTCGCAACTCAAATGCGTCAAGTCGCTTATTAACCGCCTTACGGTCCATCATCCCTTCCATCCGGCGCTCCAATCTAGCCTCGGACTCAGCAATCGACTTTTGCATCCAAGGCTGGATGTGATGTAGGAGTGTGGCCATCTGCGCCTCTAACTTTTGTACTCTGGCCATAGGGACAACCGTCACTCCTAACTGTGGTGTGGACCGGGAAGAACTAGGAGCCACACTCGCTGCCTGAGAAGAGGAGCCTGGGACAGTGTCGGTGTGGTCTGGGATAATGGGGTCACCGCCCTGTGCCTGCCCCACAGCGTCTGCAAGATCGGAGCTCAAGGGGGGTACCTCAATCTGGGGCTCTCTGCGAGGTGCTGCCACATTCGCGTCATCCCGAATAAGGCCGATGTCCAATGCCCCTGTAGGGTGGACTAGCCTGTCACAATGCCAGATCGGTACTCCAGAGTCCCTGCACAAGTGAAATATCAGACAGGGGAAAGGGTAAGTAGTTGAGGTCCTGAAAGCTCTTTCGTGGATCTCTGCCAGCAGCATTTTGGCAAAGTCGATCTCTACTCCCGCCACCAATGCAGCAACCATCACAGCTCTGTCCCAAGTGACCTGATTGTCGGCTTTTGTGGGCGACACGCGGTTGCGTACTAATAGCCAGAAGAATTTTGCTACGAAGTTCAATGTGGCCCTCCGGATGCCCAACCGTGGAGTAGCGACCCATTCTGCACGCTCGCCATCTGCAGCAATGTACCTGGCCAGCCATAGTATCACAGCCTCTCGCTGCTCAGTATTCCTCTGGAAAGTGCCACTCCGCACGATGTCCCAGCGGTAATCAAATTCCGACGTGTTAGGAGACCAAGAGTGGCCTGTGGTAGGACCATAAAGAAACCGGCTAATGGTGGCGGGTGATATATCTACTGGACACCCTCGAACCAAGGTGGAAGTGAGCGGGGCCTGCGCTAGTGGCTTTGACCGCTTGGAAATGGACCCGCGGAGAGTGGCAGCATATGAAGCATAGAACTCCCGGACAATCTCCTCGCTATACGTCCCTGGGTCTCGAGCCATCCAGTCACACTTGTGAAGTTTGAAAAGCCGGTGAATGTCTGGCACAGTATGCAAGCTCCCCGTGAGGACTCTGCGCTCCTCTTGTATTAATCGGGCCATTTTCTGTTTATCATTCACCATCTTTGCATCCCGATAGATCTGCCATTGACCCTCGACACACCACCTATTCAGCTCCCCTGCTACCGGAGCGGGTTCATCATTCCTCGGAGCAGGAATGGCCTCTGAACTAGTTGCCTCATCAGACGAGGCTGCTTGGTCATTTTCTCCAGACCCTGTGGACGATTTGGCGTTGGACCCTGTAGCATGGACAGACTCTGAATGTGAGGATTGGGAGCCTGAGGCATGGGTAGACTCGGATCCGGACATAGGTCCCTCCGAACTGGAAGTAGCCCCAGTTGGCGACCCGATCAGTGTGTGCTCCTCATCAAACTGGGAGACAGTGACTACGTCGGGGATCACCTTCCGGGGGGTGCTCCTGGGTGCTGCGCGAGAGGCCCTAGGGTTGAGAGGCACATATGCGGGGTCAGAGTCGTTCTCGGTGTCCTCATCAATCAACCGGAAGCTAGGGGCAACAGATTTGGACTTGCCCCGTTTCGAGTAGGTGACCATCTTCTTGGGTGCCATCGTACCTGCAGGAACGTCATTAGTGCCAAAACTAACCATATGCGGCAAAAGAACTTATTTAGAGTTGGTAACGACCCAAACTAAGTCTAAAAAAAAAAATATGACAGATGCTGCAGAAGTCATCCACGGAGGAGACCTACGGTCCGTAGACTGATCTACGGTCCGTGGATCGATTCCGTGGATCAGGGTGCCTGAAATATAGGTCGGAGATGAAAACCACGGAAGTGCAGAACGGTCCGTAGATCCATCTACGGACCGTAGTCCACATCCGTGGTTTTACACTTCGTGAAAATTTGCAGGTGCATCAAATGACGAACCCCATCTACGGTCCGTAGATGGATCTACGGTCCGTAGACGGGGTATCGTGGAATCAAACAGTGCCAGGTATCATACATTTTTGGCTTTTGGTTTCAACATTAACGCAACCTAGTTATGCATATGCACCATTAAAACATGCTAGTTCGTCATTCTTAAGATTCCTACCGATTATTATACCCAACAATTTAGACTAGATGGGGAACCCTAAGTCGAAACTAGCATATAGTATTTACGAATACATAAGCTCACATCACAATTAAAACTACACAATCACTATCTATCATTCCAAGGGCATTGTACTACTCAAGTTTATCATGCAATATCAACTAACAATTACCCAAGGTTAAGACCCACTCCCGACCCTCTATATTCAATCTATGAATTGAAATTCAAAGTGAAGAGAAAGTCTATTACCTTACAAGCAACAAGGAGTGGGGTGATTGCGTGATGGTACTATGATTTAGCACGACCAAGGATTCACCTTTTCGTCACTGACCAACCACCGGACTCTTTTTATCAGATTATGGAGTGGGTTGATTATGGTAGGAAAAAGGGTTTAGGGAATATATGGAAGGGAGGATATTTTGTGGTGGTTATAGAGTGATTTGGGGAGTTTAAAAAGTGGGAGAAACGGTTGTGGGAGCAATGGAGGGAAAGGGAATGATTTGAAACACTGGGTGTTTTAAGTAATGGGGGTCCGGGTCGGGTCAGTCAACTGTAATGTGTGGACTCACGAGACCCCGTCTACGGTCCGTGAGTCGATCTACGGTCCGTAGATCAGGACCGTAGATCTCAATAATACTAAGGCAATGTTAGGGACTTACCTGGGATCTACGGATACCATTGACGGTCCGTGGATCAAAGACGGACCGTCGATGGGGTCCGTAGACCTCTGCACCAGACCATTTTCTGCAGATTTCTTGCATTTTGTACCTGCACATGAAGCAACCAAACGGCTATTTTTTTTACATTTTTTAGACACTTTTTAGACACGGACCCTATATTACTTCTAGCCAACACTAAGAACTAAAAATACTGAAGCCCCTACCTACATTGCTAAAAAAAAAAATTTGCAAGTAATCGAAGAAAGCTAACTACATAATGTAAAATAGAACCCTATTGTTGGCTAGATTTTACATCTTGGGTTGCCTCCCAAGCAGCGCTTGATTTAACGTCGCGGCACGACGCAGGTATCTTGATTATTCAGACTTCATCAAGATTGCAGGCCTCAATCACTTCTTGCACCGTTTCAGCATTTCCCAGATAGATCTTTATTCTTTGCCCGTTCACCACAAACCTTGTTCCATCCTTATTTTCAAGCTCAACCGCTCCATGCGAGAGCACTTTTGTGAGCAAAAATGGCCCAGTCCACTTGGACTTGAGTTTGCCTGGAAACAAGCGCAACCTAGAGTTGAATAGCAGCACACGATCGCCAACCACAAATTCTCGCTTTTCAATTCTTTGATCATGATACCTCTTCATCTTCTCTTTGTATAAGGCTGAACTTTCATACGCTTTTAGGCGAAACTCATCAAGCACGTTCAAGTCGTTCATCCTTTGATTAGATGCAGTGCCCCAATCCAAATTTAACTTCTTCATTGCCCACATTGCTTTGTGCTCTAACTCTACTGGTAAATGACAAGACTTCCCATATACAAGTTGGTAAGGCGACATACCTATGGGGGTCTTGTATGCAGTGCGATATGCCCATAGAGCATCATCAAGCTTCCTTGACCAATCAGTTCGATTGGCGTTCACAGTCTTCGCCAATATCTGCTTTATTTCTCTGTTGGACACCTCAACTTGACCGCTAGTCTGTGGATGATAAGGAGTGGCTACATTGTGACGGACACCATATTTCTCAAGTAGTGTTTTGAACAACTTGTTACAAAAGTGAGAGCCTCCATCGCTAATAATAGCCCTTGGTGTACCAAATCTGGAGAAGATATTCTTTTTCAAGAATGCGGTGACACTTTTACCTTCGTTGTTGGGAAGTGCTACTGCTTCCACCCACTTCGATACATAATCAACCGCGACCAGAATATACTTCATCCCATATGAACTCACAAATGGGCCCATGAAATCAATGCCCCATACATCAAACAATTCGATCACCAATATGGGATTCATAGGGAGCTCTTGCCTCTTTGAAATCCCTCCATCTCTTTGGCACCGATCACAAGACTTGGCGAAATCATGAGCATCTTGGTGGATGGTAGGCCAATAGTACCCACACTGCAAAATCTTATGTGCAGTCCGAATACCACTATGATGCCCACCAACGGGTGATGAATGACATGCTTCAAGTACACTCAGCATTTCAACCTCAGGCACACAGCGACGAATAATCCCATCAGCACAACTACGATACAAATAAGGTTCATCCCAAAAGAATTTCTTCACATCATGCATAAATTTCTTTCTTTGGTGAAAAGACAAATCGGGTGGCACAATGTCGCTTGCCAAATAATTAGCAAAGTCTGCGAACCAAGGAATCAAATCATTAGAAGCAGCCAATACCTGTTCATCTGGAAAAGCATCATTAATTTCAGCCCTATCTCCAAGCTTTAGCATGGCCTCTTCCTCTAATCTGGACAAGTGGTCGGCAACTTGATTTTCGGTTCCCTTTCTATCTTTTACCACAAAATCAAACTCTTGCAGCAACAATACCCATCTAATCAATCGTGGTTTTGCATCCTTTTTCGCCATCAAATACCTCAATGCAGAATGGTCAGTATGCACGATGACCTTAGTACCAAGCAAGTAGGAACGAAATTTTTCGAATGCAAAAACCACTGCAAGAAGTTCTTGTTCGGTCACTGTATAATTCTTCTGGGCCACATTCAGAGCTTTGCTAGCATAGTAAATGGGGTGAAGAATTTTCTCACGCCTTTGACCCAATACTACACCAAGCGCCACTCCACTCGCATCACACATTACCTCAAACGGTTGTTCCCAATCTGGTGAAATAATGATAGGTGCTGTAACCAACTTTTCCTTCAACTCTCCAAATGCTCTAAGACAAGCATCATCAAAGCAGAACTTATTCTCCTTCTCGAGCAGTTTGCACAAGGGATGTGCAATTTTTGAGAAATCTTTGATGAATCTCCTATAAAAACCTGCATGCCCAAGAAAACTTCTAACACCTTTTACAGAGATAGGTGGTGGAAGCTTTTCTATTACCTCGACTTTAGCTCTATCAACCTCAATACCTTTCTCTGAAATTCGATGACCCAACACTATACCTTCTTTTACCATGAAATGACATTTCTCCCAATTCAGCACCAAGTTGCAGTCTTCACATCTTTTGAGCACCTCGGCCAGATGTTTTAGACAGTGATCAAACGAATCACCTACCACTGAAAAATCATCCATGAACACCTCAATAGTGTCCTCCACCATATCAGAAAATATCGACATCATACATCTCTGGAAGGTCGCTGGAGCATTGCACAATCCGAAGGGCATTCGTTTGAACGCAAAAGTCCCATATGGGCAAGTGAAGGTGGTCTTCTCTTGGTCTTCTGGAGCTATAGAAATTTGATTGTAGCCCGAATACCCATCAAGAAAACAATACCAACCCTTGCCTGCAAGTCTATCTAACATCTGATCCATGAATGGCATAGGGAAGTGGTCTTTCTCGGTCCACGCATTCAACTTCCGGTAATCCATGCAAACCCTCCATCCAGTGACAGGCCTCATTGGAACAAGCTCATTTCTTTCATTTGGAACCACAGTCATACCACCTTTTTTAGGTACACATTGCACAGGACACACCCAATTACTATCTGAGATGGGATAAATAACTCCCGCATCCAGCCATTTGATGATCTCCTTTTTGACTACCTCTTGCATAGGTGGATTTAATCTTCTCTGGTGCTCAACACTGGGCTTATGATCTGGTATGAGTTGGATTTTGTGAGAACAGATACCGGGGGGGATCCCAATAATATCTGCAATAGTCCACCCAATCGCTCGCTTGAACTTCTTTAATACAGTCACCAAACACTCTACTTGCCTTGCATTCAAATCTGCTGCAATGATGACCGGCAAAGTATTCTCTTCGCCTAAATATACATACCTCAAGTGTGGTGGTAGAGCTTTAAGCTCCAATTTCGGTGCCTCCACAATAGATGGTCTTGTGGGTGGGGACTCGCGATTCTTCATGTCTAGCTCATACTTCTTTGGTTTGGACCGGTATTCACACTTATCAAGTGCGGCTACCAACTCATCATATTCTTCAATACCATCACTACCAAAATTCATCATGACTGCTGCTAGTGCCTCAACACCTAATCGCTCTTCAATTTGCACTTCTGACCCACTCTCCACTCTGTAAGTTATAGCAGATACTGTTTGTAGCTCACCATTCTGCTTCATGGATCTACAGATATTGAAAGTTGCTTCTTCATTGTTCAGTCTGAACTTCATCTGTCCCTTTTCCATATCAACCAACGCACGCCCTGTGGCAAGAAATGGTCTCCCAAGGATGATGGGAACCTCAAAATCAACCTCACGGTCAAGAATCACAAAATCCGCCGGAAAGATGAAAGACTCTACTTTCACTAGCACATCATGGAGCACACCTATGGGCCTCTTCACAGTCCGATCAGCCATCAGTAACCGCATTGCAGTGGGCTTTGGATCCCCTAGACCCAACTTCTTGTAAATAGATAAAGGCATGAGGTTGATGCTAGCACCAAGATCACACAATGCCTTAGCAAAGTGTAATAACCCTATAGTACATGGGATCGTGAAAGCACCAGGGTCTTCCTTCTTCTGCACCAGAGATCTTGTAGCAATAGCACTACAATGCTGCAATCTATCATCATCTTCAAAACTCACAGACCTTTTCTTTGTCACCATATCTTTCATGAATTTTGCATATCCAGGCATTTGCTCCAAGGCTTCTATCAAAGGGACATTGATAGAAAGCTGCTTCAACATAGTGATAAATCTGCGATATTTCCCATCTTCAGTCTTCTTCACTAACCTTTGAGGAAAAGGTGGTGGAGGTCTAGGTATGGGAACCACTTTCTGAGGTACCTCCACTTCTTGTTCTGTCACAACCTCTGACTCCTCTCTAACTTTCACCACATCATCTTCTTTTCTATTCTCAACTTCTACCATAGACGGCATAGGTGGATCTACGGTTTGCTTGCCTCCTCGAGTGGTAATTGCCATACAATGCCCATCATTCTTCGGATTCTGGATGGTGTTGCTAGGAAGAGTGCCAGGTTGACGCGGGTTCACTGTAGTAGACAACTGCGTCATCTGCTGCTCTAGATGCTTTATTGACACTGCATGGGCATCAACCTTTTGACCAATACCAGATAAGTCGTTTCTCATCTCCTTCACATTCTCATCAGTGGCATCAAACCTTCTCATCATCTTCTGCAGCATATCTTCAATACGCGTCATATTACCTCCAACTTCCCTAGCACCAGATTCCCGATTTTGAGGGGGAACATAGGGTCCAACCCGATCGTTTCTGTTGCCATAGTTGTTCCTGTTGTAGTTGTTGTCGCGATTGAAGTTCCCATCTCGGACATAGTGACCCTCTCGGTTGTAATTTCCATAGTTCCGACCTTGGTTCCCTTGACCTTGGCGCCAATTTTCCGTGTTGGATCCTTGGGCGTTTGGTCGGAAACCCCCCGTCTGATCATTCACCGCATAAGTGTCCTCTTCATAGTAACACTCCTCAACTGGTGGTGGAGTTCTAGTTAAGTAATTTACAGCATTTACCTTTTCTGCTCCTCCACTCACATGCTTCAATACCAACCCCAACTCTGTCCTCATCTGAGCCATCTCCTCACGAATATCATCTGCAGAGTTAACAGTAGCATTATGAACAGCAAATGTGTTTCTCCCAGTATCTGACCTTCTAGTGCTCCACGCTTTATTATTGCGAGAGATCCTCTCCAATTTTTCAGCAATCTGTGCGTATGTACAATCACCATATGAACCTCCAGCAATAGTGTCAAGTACTGCTTTATTGTTATCATCCTGTCCTCGATAGAAATATTCCTTCAGTGACTCATCATCAATACGGTGATTTGGGACACTTCTTACGAAAGCAGTGAATCTGTCCCACGAGCTACTCACAGACTCTCCAGGTAATGCCACAAAATTGTTGACCCGATCTTTGTGATTGAGCTTCTTAGATACTGGATAGTACTTTGCTTTAAATACCTCTGCTAGTTGGTCCCATGTGAAAATTGAGTTATAAGGAAGCTCAGTGAACCATACTGCAGCATCGCCTGTCAGTGACAGAGGGAACACTCGTAACCCAATGACGTTCATATCCAAGTCTGGTCTGCCTACACAACTTTTGCAAACCACCCTGAGCTTGGCTAAGTGAGCATGTGGATCCTCCGATGGCGATCCTGAAAATAAGCCTCTTGCTGTAAGCATCTGCATCAAACTACTAGTCACCACAAATGTGTGCCCTGGAGGTAGAGGAGGTAGGACGATGGGTCCATCGGAGTCTGCTATGTCGACGTTGCCCCGATAGTTGTCATGGTGTTGTGGGCCTGGTGGACCATGCACTCTCACTGCATCTCCCAATTGATTTTCAGCTAGACCCCGGTTTTCCCCACCAACTACTCTTGGCTGCTGTAACTCAACTGCTTCATCTAGATTTCCTCCGATAGGATGAACTGGAAGTCCTTGATTGTTCATTCTTCGCAAAGTTCTGTTCAACTCTGGATCGTACGGAGTAAGTGGTTCGCCTTGGCTCCGTGTACTTGGCATACACTAGAGTCGGAACCTGAGAGAGACAAAAACAAAAAAAAAAAAAAAAAAGTAAAATTAGGAAATATTTGACTAACGTTCAATATTGTAGTTAAAACTAAATCTAAAAGCCAGATTCCCCGGCAGCGGCGCCAAAATTTGATACGCTCAAATTACACCTCCTTTCAGAAGCATAAGCGATCGTTATCAAGTAAAGAACCCAACTTGTAGGTTGGGATCGATCCCACGAGGAAAATGGTTTAGACTTTACTTTTAACCAACAATTATATTCAATTAGTCAAATTATTTCCAGAAACAGGTAATAAAAAGGGGGGTTGTGCTTGTGTGAAACAAATAGTAAGAACTTAATAAGTAATCAATAATTAAACTCAACTTTGGTTGTTATCAAGATAAGAGAAATAACTAGGGTATACGTGTTCCCCATAATCTCATAACGCAGTAATCCTAGTAATAGCAATCCTTTTCTAGTGTATTACATGCAAAGTGATAAGTTAGGTATCTCTAAATCCTTGGTCCGGCATCTAGAGAATTTCACCCCGCACCTTGGTCCGGCTACGTGTGTATAATTTACTAACCCTTACCTTTACCTCATATTAGACATCATAATCGATGTTTGGCTTAGTTATTACTTCGCACCAATCGACACTAGCCTATTAGATAGTATCACACTAAATCTATGTTGATAATTCTTTTCTTGTTAATTACCTCCTTGGTCCGGCAAGTAGTAACAAGGCGAGTTCTAACGCGTGCACTCGTTAAAAAGACTTCTAAACGAAAGAATTATCAATACATGCAAAACACTATTCAAGAATTGCTTATTTACTATTCATACTTTGTTAATCGATCATGGTTCCCACAACCCTAGTTGTGGATTTAGTTACCCATACTAGCAAGAACACAATTCATAATTGTAGATGAAGAAATCATGAACTTACTTAAAGAAAATAATAAACCCAGAAAATTTACTTGAATTGCAAAGCCAAAATCTTCAAAACAAACTTTAGAAATCAATAATTGCTAGGGTTGCAAATTAATCTCCAAAGTTACAAAGCAAAAATAGAATAATAGTGTCTAACCCCCAAAAACGAGGTTTACATGTCCTATTTATAGAAAACAAATCCTAAATAAAAAGGGAAACAAATTAAGGAAAGTTTTGTTCAGGTACGCGTCTTCGATCCACGAGACTGACTTACGGACCGTCGATCGATCTACGGTCCGTAAGTCACTTCCGTCACTCGGGACTTAGAAAATATTTCATCTTCCAAAAAATCATCTTCTCTGAAGCAAACGACGGACCAACAGTACGGACCGTAGATCGACCTACGGTCCGTCAATCCCTTCCGTAGCTCCATACTTAGCATTTTCAAAAATCAGGTACTGGAACCCTCGCAGTCTCAATCTACGGATCAACAGTACGGTCCGTAGATCAATCTACGGACCGTCAATGGGCACCGTGGTTCCACACTTGGTCAGATTTCCCTGATTTGTCCTCAACACTTTCCTGCTGATCTACGGTCCTCACCTACGGACCGTGAATGGACCTACGGTCCGTAGATGACCTCCGTGGATGCCCTTTTCTGCATTTTCTTCAGCTGTCTCTAAACTTTCGCGCCTGAACACCTTTCCTGCAAAACATGATAAAACACATAAAAACCAATATAAAAAGGCCCTAGACACACACAACTTGTAAGTGAAATGTATTAGAAATACCGTAAACTCACGGTATATCAGCCGACATAGTAGCAATCTGAATACCGTCAAGTGCCTTGGCTTGACGTGGCGATCCAATACCTTCTAAGCCTGATTGGAGTCGTCTTACATCATTTTGAGAGCCTAGACCATAGACTCTACCCTTGTGTGTCCCCCCTACCACTTTTTCTGTCCAAATATGGGTTTACAATTCAGGTGTCATTTGGACCGAACTATCTAGATTCTCAGCGACGTACTGATGAAACTCATTCTGCATATTAAATATAAAAATTGACATCAATATATATACATATTATAGATATATTAACTATTAATATATATTATTCATATTAAATAACTTACAAAATTTCATTCGGCCCTTTCCTCGACCCACACATTCGAATCGGACTCATCTTCTTTCTTCTTCACGTGAGTCTTCTTGAAATCCTCTAGTTCAATGGGGTTGTGCTCCAATTCTTTTTCCTATAAATAAAAAAATGAAATTTATAACGATATATATGAATCAACTAATTATTTATTTAAAAGTTTGAATTAGAACTTACCATCTCCCTTGTAATTGTTCCAACGGTCTTTGCACCTCCGGTGTGCAACGAGCCACCCTTAAGACTGCCTCTAGCCTTTTTGGCTTGTTCGGACATTGCCTTAAACTTATTTGTGTTCCAATACACACGCAAATCATCAAATACATGAGACAACATCCAACCCAGACGTTGATCAGTATCCCAAACTTTCTTTAGCCAACTAGACAGTCTCGCGGATGCCCTCCTCTCAAATGTGGTCGCAATGACCAAATTGTACTTCGACTCCCAAGTACACATATTCAAATTCTAATTAAGTTCAATTAGTTCAAGATCTACAAATTAAAGTTAAAGCTTAATTAATTAATGAACACTAATTAATTAAGTTCAAATTGAGTTCAAGTTCTAGTTAAGTTCAAAATTAAGTTTATATTAATTCCTAATTAAGTTTTCAAGTTATTATAAATTAATTAAGTTTAATAAATTTCTAATTAATTTATATTAAGTTCAAATTAATTAAGGTCAATAAGATTTTTAACTACTACAAAATTCTAATTAAGTTAAAATAAAATCCAAGTTCTAATAAGAATAAAAATTAAGTTCTAATAAATTAAAGTCAACAACATTTCAAGTTCATATTCCTAATTAAGTTCAACTTATAGTAAATTCAAGTTATAATTAAATATAAGTTCTAATTAAGTTGTAATTCAAATCCCTAAAATTCCAAATTCAAACTAGCTAGATAGTGTCCCAAATTCAAACTATTAGTCCTAAAATATCAAATATAATTCAAACTAGTCCTAAATTCTAAATTCAAACTAGTCTTAAAATCACAAATTCAAAGTGCTCCTAGAATTCAAAAATCAAACTAGTGCTAAAATCTCAAATTCAAACTATTAGTAGTCCTAAAATCACAAATATAATTCAAACTAGTCCTAAATTCCAAATTCAAACTAGTCTTAAAATCACAATTTCAAACTAATCCTAAAATCTAACTAGTGCTAAAATCCTAAATTCAAACTAGCTAGCTATTCCTCCCAAATTCAAACTATTAGTCCTAAAATCTCAATAATAATTCAAACTCTAGTTAATCCTAAAATTCGAAAATCAAACAAACTCAAATAATACCCAAATTCAAACAACTCCTTAAATTATACCCTAATTCAAACTAATCCTACAATCCCAAAATAAAACTAATTAACTCAAGAAATACCCAAATTCAAACAAATCCTAAGATACCCTAATTCAAACTAACCCTAACATTAAAATTTTCAATTCACTCAATAACTAATAATAATCGCTAATTCAAACTAACAATCAATTAACATAAATTCATTAAACTAATTACAACTAAATAGCTAACAAAATCAAAATATAGTTCAATTTGAAAAAAAATTGATGCATTATTAAACCCCAACCTTAAAGGAGAAGTCTATCTCCTGTCAAGCATGCTCCCCAAACATAGACTACGTACGGGGTAGTACTCTTGGAAAGATAGAATATCACCGCGTGAACATAACATTACATGTTGTTACAAATGTAACTCCCGAAGGATCGATCACTATTCTAAATATAATAAGGCGGAGAACTGTTGTTCAGTGGAGCGCCGGAGTGCGGAGGTTGTTCCTAATATTGAAGTCAGGGTGTGGGACAGAGCCTTCCGAATGAGAAAGAAGAAAAGTGTTTAGTTTAGTTGGAAAAACCAACGCAAATATCATATTGACTTTCTCTCACCCTACTTCTAAAGATAGATAGAAAGGGGTGGAGAGAATTTCAGGGAAAGATTAAAGAGAGAGGAAAGGCATGCGGCGGCGGCGTCTGATCCGACAACAACGGAGAAGCAGGAGGCGGCAGTAGTTGGTTCGCGACGGGTCCGACGGCAACATCGACGTAGTGGTGGTGGTGAGGAGTGGAGAGAAGGAGGAGAATTTCACAAATGGGGAAATGGAGAAATGGGGGAAAATCGCGGATCTGTTGTAGATATTTAATAAAAAGCCACGGACAGCGTCTCTATGTCTGTCGCTTTTTTTAAAAATAATTGACCAAGTATTTTGACCAAGAAGCGATCAACAAAAAGATGTTGTCCGTCGCTATAGTAAAAAAAAATTAATATCTTAAAATAAAAAAAGCGACGGACTAAGAGATGTTGTCCGTCGCTTTTTGTCAAATAATTTTTAAAAAATTATTTTTATTAAAAAGCGATGGAAAGCATGGTAAAAATCGTCATTGTTTTGAGCGACACCGTCCCTCACTTTTTGGCAGTATTTTAGTAGTGAATGTTACAGGTGCGTTAATCAAATCGAAAGACAATAAAAGAAACTCATAGTGCCCAAAACGAGTCCTAAAAGTTGTCTTAGGGATATCCGTTGCCCTAATATTCAGCTGATCATAATCAAATCTCAAATCAATCTTAGAAAACATTAATGAAACTGATCAAACAAATAATAAATACAAGGAATAGGATACTTGTTCTTCACTGTCACTTTGTTCAAATGTCGATAATCAATATACATCCTCATAGCTCAATCATTCTTTCTCACAAACAACACTTGAGCACCGCACAGGGAAATACTAGGGCGAATAAATCCTTTACACAACAAATTCAGTAACTGATCCTTCAATTCCTTCAACTCAATTGGAGCCATACGATACAGAGGAATAGATATGGGTTTGGTGCTCGGCTCCAAGTCAATAGCAAAGTCAATATCCCTATTTGTAGGAACACCTAGAAGATCACTAGGAAACACATCTATAAAATGTCGAACCACAAGCACAGACACCATGGGAGGTGGCTCAACACTATTATCCCGAATGAACGCCAAGTAAGACAAACACCCTATAGCAACCAATCGATGAGCTCTAATGAAGGAGATGACCTTGCAAGGGTAAGAATTACTAGAACCCGTCCACTCAACTCTAGGGACACCTGACATCACTAAGGTCATAATCTTAGAATAACAATCAAGAACATCATGATACGGAGCAAGCCAATCCATACCCAAGATAATATCAAAGTCTACCATTCCAAAAATAATCAGGTCTACCCAACCAAAGAAATAAAATAGGATGGATACACTCGATCCACAATTAAGGATTCACCCACTGGTGTAAAACCATGAATAAACACAGGCATGTAAGCAAATTATCATTTCAAACCCAACAGAAAAATAGGTAGACATATATGAGAAAGTAGAGCTTGGATCAAATAATACAGACGCATGTCAATGGAAAACTGGGATGATACATGTTATCATAACATCAAAAGTCTCAGGCTCAGGCTTCTCTAGAAAAGGATAGCATTGGCCATCTTGGCCGCCTTTGGCTTGAGTAGAACCTCTACCTCCACCCTGCGGAGCTAGAGTACCCCTACCAAAAGTACTACCACCTCTACCAGTCTGAGCTTTGCCTCGATCCTTGACCGGAGACGCTGGATCCCTAGCTGGAAATGTAACAACCCTAAAAACGAATAAGTGAAACTAAAGCCTAATGTGTGTGTTAGATTTTGGTGTGAGGTTTGATGGTGCTTTATGTTGTCCCGAGCCATGGTTAAAGGGTTAAACATCAAGGTACAAATACCCATGGACCACCCTAGGGGTCCTTGAGGATGACCCTTAGCTTAACCCCTAAGGCTGGCACAAATGATGAACTTGTCAAAAAATGGGGTGACCTACGGAAGGGGTCCACGCCCTGTAGCTCCATCCACACCCCGTGGATGGCCTCCGTAGGTCATGGCCCCTAAATGCACATCTCTGACCCAGAACATAGACCGACAGTACGGTCTATGAATGGACTCACGGTCCGTGAGTCTAGGTCTCATGAATGGCACCTGTGTGTTGTCAAAGACACAGCCAAGCCAAAGGTGTTTAGTAAATTCCTCCCTTGGTTAGTTAAGTGTTTGGACAGTTATTTTGGATTTATTTAGGTATTTTAAGAGTATTAAAATATTAAAATACTATTTTAGATTTCATTGTTCAATTTTCCCAAATCAAAACCCCTTTCTCTCAAAATATCCTCTCTCTAGAACTCCATTGAAGACCAAGAGAAAAAGAAGACTTAGGGCTTGAAGAGGAGGGATAATTGAGTAGATTGTTCATGGAATTCATCTATTAAGGTATGGTGATCCTTCATCTAGGGTTATCTTTCACCCTAGAGTCAATTTCAAAGAAGTTTTCAAAGTTTTCAACTTTCTCAAAAACCATAGATTTTTCTCAATCTCATGGGTTCTCTCATCAAACATTTTCAAATTATAAATTATGATTATATTGATGTTTAATTGATGATTTAAGATGAAAATATTCTATGAACCATGATTTCTCTCAATTCCTAAATTGTGCTTTATGAAGTGGGTTTGTTGATTATGAATGAATATTGATGGATTATGCCTAAATTGCTTTGAGTTATTGAATTATATCATCATATATGCCTAATTATGGTTAATTTTTGGTGAATTGAGGATTTGTTCATAGCCTTGAAAGGGTAAGTTTGACCTAATTACTTGTTGAAGTAGAATTGTGCTTGAATTGTTGATCCACTTGAAAGGTGGAGGTGTTTACTTACTATGTATATTGTGATCATGGCCTTGAAGGTATAGTTTGAGTAATTGAAGTATTATCATGATATTGTATATGTGAATGTGATGTGAAGGATTTGCATGTGATCTCAATGATAAAATGATGATCATGTATAGAATGTAAGTGTGTTGTTGTTGATGGTATATTCTCAATTGACACTCATGAATGATAATGAAATTAATGTGAATGTTGAATCTTGAATTGGTAGGCTAAGGAATCCTTTTCTTATATTGGTGAATGTGATCATGAATGAAGTATCTTGAGTTGGTAGGCTTAGGCATCCTCTCTTGTGTAATGAATGTGTCTCGACTTGATGTATATGAATCGATAGGCCTATGTCATTCCTTTCATAAATGACTAATGAATGTGTCTTGACTTGAGGAATATGAATCGACAGGCCAATGGCATTCCTTTCATAAATGAATGATGAAGTATTCTAGGCTATGACATGAACCGGTAGACCTAGTGTTGGTAGCCCTTCATGATGAGTCTAGGAACTAATGTGATGAACCTTGAATTGGTAGACCTAGTGTAGGTAGCCCTTTCATGTGTGAACTGATGACCTTGTATCGGTAGACCCAACGTTTATGGCACCCTTCTTGGAAAGTCAATGAGTTATCCTTAATGTACCTTGAATCGGTAGACCTAGTAATGGTGGCCTTTTCTTGTGTAATGTACTTTGGGTCGGTAGACCTAGTGTTGGTAGCCCTCTCAAGTACAATGATGCTAATGAGAATGAACTACTCTATGAGAATGAAGGCTAAGCACTGAGTGGATATGGTAAGATGGAAACTCTCCCAATGTTAGGCTAGGGTTCCAATGAACATCTTCCTATCCCATAACTATGTCCCCACATAGGATATATATTAGCCAGTGGTGTCTACCAAAGCTAAGATATAACCTAGTTCTACCTTAGGCAAGTAGAACACATTTCTTCGGTGTGGGGTTATATGACACCGGATTCCAAGATTTAGCTTTCATGGTCTATGTTGCTTAAATGCCTATTCCCATCATGTGAGATGTGCATTATAGTTTCTTGAGGATTTCTATGAAGTGTGGATAGTAGTATGGGATGCTCCATACATAGCACGAGTAGGCTTCAAGAGGGCTATAGGGAGTTCTCTAAGTCTTAATGACTAAATGTATGAAAGTCCTCTAAATGCATGAATGTGTCCTAAATGAACCTAATGAAGAATGTTGGCTTAAATGCTTAAATATAAAGATGCATGCTATACTTGGATTGTATTATGAGTTACTTCCTTGTCATGACTTTTGAGTGTGAATGTGCCTTGTCTAGGGTGACTTCAAAGGAGTACTTAGTGTGAGTAGTAGTATGGGATGCTATTTGAACATTGCACAAGTATGACTTAGAATTGTCTTAGGTTTGGTCTCAATGTGATGATGTGATTCATGTAATGTTTATGTCTCTTATATGCTTTATTGTGTAAAGGTGGAAAGGATGAATGGTAAGTTCACTTTTGGTGACCTTAAGGTGGTACCTTAGTGTGGGTGGTGGTATGGGATGCTATCCATACATTGCACAAGGTATAGCTTGAGGGTTACTTGAGGTGGAGGCTCAAGGAAAAGGTAAAGGTTTATATGTGATTATGTTCTAATGTGAAAATGTGACTTGTATGTTGGTTGTGACTTATATTATGCCTCTTTTATAAATCTTCATGAAGTTTTACTAAAATGGCATCTTGCATGGTTTCTAACCAAAATGCCCCTTTTTAAGCATGTTTTTGCATGGTCATCATACTTGGTACATTTTTGTGCACTAACCCATATTTCTCTTATTTTTACTACAAGTGTAGGTTCCGGCAAGTGATTGCATTCTCTAGTGAAGCTTGGGTATCTTTTGGTATGTTCTCATAGATCGAGGACAAGGACTTTTAATGTTTCTAGTTCTTTCATGTTTTGCGACTATTGTTAAGACTTCGATTGTAAAGGGTCGTGACCCTATCTTGTTTACAGTTTTGTCTAAGATGGCCATGTGAGCCTTTAGTATTCCGTTGCTTTATAAATGAATGTCTTTAGATTGTATGGTTTTTGAATAAAAAGTTTTAATTATGTACTATTTCTATTACCTATACGATGAATCAATGCTATGAGGCTTGTATAAGACCCCTTCGGGGTCGAGTATGCCATGTTACGACTAGAGGGTGCTCTCGGGTCGTGACAGGAACAGCTGAGCAAGAACGTTGAGGTCTTGAATGAGCCTATAGAGGATATTGTCGCATCATATGACATGCATCCCCAGAATTAAAGCAAGATCTTGGCACAACTAACTGTTGTTGCGAACCAGACGAACTACCATAGTTACCTTGGTCAAGATCATAAGATCATTGGGCTAACTGCCCACTCTCAGTTCTTTCCATAGAAGCATGAACCAGCCCACAACGCTAGAAGGAATCACTACACTTATGTGAACCTCTGCCTTCAGATAAGGCACCACAAAACTAACTAGAATAACAGGCCCTCTTGAGCTCCCTAAACACCTCTAAAACCATCAACTCCGCCTCCTCGGTGGTTCTCTCAATGGACTTGAAGGAAGCCCCCTCTCTAGCTTCCCTAAACACATAAGATCTGACAAAGAAAGTCAGCCCTCTCACAAACCAACGAATTCTCTCTGCCTCATCAAGAACAATAGAAAAATAATGCCTAGAGAGAGCTCACTAAAAAGAGCCTCATACTCGATCACAGACAGACTACCTTGAACCAAGCTCTAAAATCTCAGACGACTCTCCTCTCTTACGCTCCAAGGAATGAAGTGGTCCTGAAAAGCACTAGAAAACCCATCCACTCTATTGGAGGAGATCAAACTGTTCTAGACCTCACAAAAGTCCTCTACCCTTATCTAGCGTGACCACGAAGATAAGTGCAACAATCTGGACACCACGAGCTTCTACCATACCCACTTCCTCTACCATCTCATGGCACAAGGTCAAGAACTCATGATCATCCTCACTCTTACCTTCCGAAACTAGGGTGGTTTCATCTTCTGAAACCTCTCATAGCACTGTTGATTTGTCACTGTCAAAATAACCTCAGGATCAATATGTGCACCAAACAGCCATTAGTGGTTGGCCCACCTGAACATGAACACCTAGAGTTTGTTCCTGACCTGCGGTCTGTGCACCTGGATAAAGGTTCTCTAACATACCAATCATCCTCAATAAAGTCTCTTGAAACAATAGAGCTCCAAAATTTGGAGGAACCTGGTCCTCAACAACCTCAACATGTGGCTCAGGAGAAGCCTCTCTAGCTCTACCTCTGGTTGGTGTCGCTCAATGGGTACGACCTCTTATTGGTGCTACTCCACGAGCACGGCCTCTAGCTCGGACCCTACATCTACCCTTAACTAGGGTCTCAACAACATACTCGGGGAATGCCTCCCCTTTATCACTGGAAATAAAAGTTGTGGTCCTACGCATCTGCCAAAACAACACGCGGCAATTCAATACTAGCAAAAGTAACCACGAACGATAAGAAAGGATGAATAAAAGGAAGCTTCCTAACAATTCTTTTAGCCTCTTGAAGATAAGTATAGACGTCTCCGTACTGATCTTCAAGACTCTACTTAGACTTGGTTTGTACACATGTGATACCTATGAACCTTGGCTCTAATACCATTTTGTCATGACCCGAAAATGGACGTGATGACTTGTCTATTCCCATCATGACAAGGCAGCCTAAAACCAAATGAAAACGAAAGCAATGGGGAAATAAAAAGCAAGAATAAGACAAAGGCAAAAAACTTATTCATTCTAAACAATAGGCCGGAACCTGGTTGTCACGTGTACAATCCACTAATAATAATATAGAATTTGAAAGATAAATACAAGTCTCATACTTTGTTTCTCGAGTATAATAAAGCTTAAAGAAAAAAGGAAAAGATGGCATGCAAGGATGACAAACAGCTGCCTCTCTCAATCCTTGAAGAGCCTCGACTATCATTAGAAGAAGAAGACACGCGGGTCCAGGCTCGAGACCTACACAAGTGAAGAAGAAAGAGGCGAGTACCAACAACATGGTACCCAACAAGTAACCTATAAACAAGGAAACTAGCTAGAAAATGAATACCCCTGACTCTCCAATCGAACCTCCTCAAACTACAACATGCACAAAAATCAGCCCAACTTAGCAATTCTACAATACACGGCTTACAAGGCCCAATAATCATGGTTTAATAGCCACAATTCAACAATTAAAGAGATCGAATAAGCAACCTCAAATTCATGTAATTCAGTAACAAACAAAAAGTACATCAATCTTATGTATCAAGCAAGTCACACATAAGTATCAAAGGCATCAAGTCACATAGTCAATCTCTCGCCGGAACCATTTCCCATTGACACAATGTCACTTCCCCGAACCATTTTCTATCGGCTTTATAAGCACTTGCCAGAAATGACCTCGGCATCACTAACACCCACCGGTAAAAACCTTGGCATAATAACACTCGCCAAAAAAGACCTTGGCATCAGAACACTCGCCGGCAAAGACCTCAGCATAATAACACTTGTCAGTAAAGACCTCAGCATCACAATACTTACCGACAAAGACCGCATCATAATAACACTCGATGGCCAAGACCTCGACATCACAACACTCGCCGACAAAGACCTCGACATCACAAATCATCACACGTCTCATTGCAATGTTCACAATCAATGCACACAAGCAATATCACACCACACGGAAGAGACACCAATTCATACAATTCAAGTCCACAACCATCCTTCAAACAACTCATCAATCAATCAACAAGGATCACAATAAGGCAATTCACATCATCATGTTTTTCACATAATCTTTTTCATTTAAACCCCTTTTTATTCATTTAGATATAACAAATGGACAATTGAGCCCTTCACCTCATCCCATTACTGCCAACACACAAGCAACGAAGGAAGTATATGAATTTAACTAGAATACAAGGTTTAGGAAGCCTTGCCTCAAATAAAAAATCAATCACTCCAAAAGTTGAGTCTTCCCCTTCTAAATAACTTTCAAAGCCAAACAATCTAAAATAATCAAGTAATCACAATCACCAATCAGAGACAACAATTCCCACATTAATTATATAGAGAAATGGGTCAAACAACTCAAACCCCAATATTAAAATGGAGGTTTGAATCCGGAAAAGAATACTTGAAAACATTATTCAATGCTTTAGGAACTCATGAGGAAAACTTATTTTAAAAATGAGCTTAAAATCAGTTCATAAACTCACTTTTGCTTCAAAAGATAAGTTCATGAAGAACCCCCAATTTATCAACTCAAAATCTTGATCTAAGCTCATAAATTTAATAATAATAATGAGCAATCAAAGATTTAGAGTTAAGAAATGTTACCAAAAAATTTTAACTCATAAAACCTACTTGAAATCGCCTCTATCGAGTCATCAAAGCTCCAAAAATAAAAATGGTGAAAAAACCCCAAAATTTGGGTTTAACACTGCCAAGGGTCCCCCGCGAACGCGGACCCCTGCGCGCGAACATGGACTCTAAATGAGTTGGACCTCTACAAATGCAGAGGTCAACACTTTGACGTCCCGCGAACGCGTTCGAGACTCCGCAAATGCAGGGTTCTCATCCCTTCCCCTTCACAAATGAGCCACAAGCTTCGCGAACGCGGAGGGTTGCACTTGAACACAGAAAAATCAGCCAACTCAAAAATCATCGAAAGGAGCCTTGGGATTCGTTCGGAACCCTATATATACAACCCACATATGCAAATAAATTATACTCGATGTTCCGGACTTAATGGAACCGTCAAAATATGAATATGAGGTCTCCTTGATCTGACATCTGTGAAAACAATAAGAAACTAACTCAAGGTCTAAAAAGGGTAGAACATGACAAGACCTCATCTAGGCCAAAAATTATCTCCCGAATCCAACGAAACTCTCAGAATTATGATCCGAGCATCCGAACCTGAAATGTTAACCAAAGCCAAAGGCTAAATTTCAACAATTTCATAACTTAGGACCTCAAATCTTAAAAAAGACTGAGAATCTGAAACTGACAACTCTTATGGGTCAGATTTCACATTTTGAGACTAATGAAATTGATAGAATTCCATTCCAACACTCGTAACTTCGAAAGATCCCAAAAACTACTTTCTTAACAACTTAGGCTTTAAAACTCACAAACTCACCAAAATCTCATCTTTTAACCCAAAGTTCAAAACCAACTCTTCAAACACAATCATAAAAGACTTGGGGTCAATATTGAGAGGGGCAATACAATGAATTCATGAAACTTTCCAAAAATGACCGATGAGTCATTACACACCTCTTCTTTTTCGATAAATCGCCACCACCAGACCACCAATTGTTTATATTTAATGTAGTGTTAATACAACTTTAGTACAATTGTTCAAAACTTCACATAATATATAACTAGAATATTTTAAATACAAATATATTATAAGTATTATATGTGATTTCAAACATTCATGTACTATTTAAATAAGTTTACATTGTTAGAAATGTATTATATTTGTTCTGGAATAATAACTATCAAATTTATAGTAATGTATAATATAGAATTCGAATTGTACTATAACTATCATTTATATTTATACAATTTTAATACAACTTCAATACAGATTTTTGTAGATTCACCTCTTCTTTTTTGGTAAATCACCACCACCAGACCACTGATTATTTATATTTAATATAATTTTGATAAAATTTTAATACAATTTTTTAGAACTTAACCTAATATATATATATAACTAAAACAATTTTAAAACAAATATATTATAAGTATTATATGTGAATTTCAATTATTTCGGTACTATTTAAATTAGTTTAAATTGTTAAAAATGTATTATATTTGTTCTTGTAATAAAAATATAGTAACAATTAAAAGAGTAATTGATCAAATAAAATATTGTTTACATAAAAATTCCTATTTTTACTGTGACATAGTTATTATTATTATTAGATAAAAGTGCAAAACTCTAAACCGTTCATTTGTTTTTAGACTCCGACTAGAACTTCTTTTTGGTTATGAAAGTATATAAAATAATGAGAAGAAAGTAGGAAGAAAAGAGAAGACTTATTATTTCTCTTGAGAGATGATTTTACAATGAAGAGACCCCCTGTATTTATAGGGGGAAATTGACTTGGTCCCAAAGTTAGAGTTCCTAAATTTTCTCTAACAGATAGACATTCATTATATGTAACATCTCGCTGTTCGAAAGAACTAGAATTAGAAAGAAAACATGTTTGGAAATAATCAAATTTGGAAAGTTTGACAAAGTTAAGCAAAGTATAAGTTTTGATTCGACTTCAAATGACCATAACTCCTAGCTCAAGATGATTTACGTGTGATACAAGATACCGTAGGAAAGATCTTTGAATTATCTTTCCAACTCCACTGAGTTTGCTCAATTTCGAGTTTGTATAAAGGAGATACGCCCATTTCAAGTTGGGTTGTCTAGCTAAGGAAAGTCAAAACCAGATTTTAGAAGGGTATTGTAGTCTTTTCACTATCCAATTATTTAATTTCATTTTTGGTATAAGTTGGGGGCTAAAGTGATGTGGTTTAGTTTACACTTTATCAAAATAAGTTAGGGTTTTGAGAGAAGAGAAAAAAAGAGGAGAAAAAAGGAGAAGAAGTAAGGAATCGTCAAGTTCTTGAAGCTAGGCTTGTGGATTTCGTCAAGGGTTGATCCCTATGAGGTATTTAAGATCACATAGCATTGGATTCGTTCACCCACGTGCCAATCATGATTTAATTCAGAGAAATGATATTCTTGAAAGTATAGAAATAGAGTTCTTGATGGATTTTGTTGAAGTTTCTATTGGGTTCTTGATGGTTGAAGTTGTTGAGGAGTTCTTGATTTAAATTCATGAAATTAGATGTTATTTTAAGTAGATTCTTGCATATTTTGGTTATGTAGTAGAATCTAAGTATTTGGGGAAAGAACCAATTGAATCTAGAGGGTTTAGAGTTGAAAAATGACCAAGAGAGTTCGTCAAAATTAGGGGAAAAGGGGGGGCACCACTCAGAGCGCCCCACATCAGGCTCTGAATTTTTGCCTCTGGGCCGCCGCGCTAGCCAATGCGCCCCAAGCCAGCCTCTGTAGTTCAAGCTTTGGTGCCCCGCTCCATCAGAGCGCCAGGGTTGCCAGGCCTTCCACCTTTTCCCACTTCTTTCTGTTTGAGTTCCTTTGCAACGTACCTATGTTTTCTAGTTGATCTCTACACTTTAAGGTACATCTAAACAACATGGAATCATTCATAAAATGAGATCATGAGCCTTGAATCCATAATTCAATTCAATTCAAGGAAAGTTAAGAGTCAAGTCAAGAGAAGTTCATAGAGTCTTCCAAAAGTCTTTATAAATGTTTTAACTTTGTTTTAAGACTTGAGTTTTGAGTTGAGTAAAGAGCAAAGATTGTAGTTTATTTCTTCGAAAGAGTATATTGGGACTATATATTCCCAAAGAGTAAATGCTTTCACAGTTAAGCAAGAGAGGAAACTATGATTTCCAAGAGAGCCTTTGATCTTAGTTTTTAGCAATAATCTCATACCACAGAAAGAAGTTATGTTTTTCAACATATGAGCTAGTCTCTTTTGGGAGTAGTATTAAGCACCGATATGGGGGAGAGTTCAGACAACTCCCAACCTTCATATATCATGTAGCCATCATAGGTTGAAAAAGGTCATACTTTTTATATGATTCATTTGTGCTTTTTAGCATAGACTAGTGGATCCACTTAGTATTTAGGTTCTATGCCCTTGGCAAGGTATAGAACATACCTGTCAACGTGAGGCAAAATGGTGTATCATCACATAGCTCTTAAGTGATGGTTGTCAGTTAGAGAAACTCTCACGGAAGTATTTTTTACTCTTATATACACAAAGTTATTTGTATTTTATATACAAAGAGTTCATATTGTATATTTGCATACATACAGAGTTATTATTGTATTTGTACATACACAAAGTTGTTATCTATGTTTTAAAAGCTTTCTTGATATTGCATTTATATTATAACTTTATATTGAAAGGAGTTAAATTGAGTTGAGTTGAGCTGAGCTCAGGTTTGTTCTTTCAGTTCCTTTCAAGCTTATATCTTGTTTTAGAATTCCCCTCGCATGCTTTTACATTCAATGTACTAACACTATTTGGTCTGCATTGTTGTTATGATGCAGATACAGGTATCCACGATTAGCACCCAGCACTTTGTTGATCCAGTTGAGCATTCAGAGTCTTGTAGTGAGTTCTCCTTGCTTTATGGAGGACCCCTATTTATATTGCTTTAGTTGTTTTCAGTTGTTAGGATGATCGGGGGTCTTGTCCCGACATCCCTCCTAGTTTAGAGGCTTCATAGACAGTTATTTAGTTCATTTGTTATTATCTTGTTATTGGCTTATGTTAAACTTTGAGTTGCCATTTTGGCTAGATGAAGATTCTTTCAAGACAATCCAAGTTATTTCATGAGTTTATCTTTCAAGACTATTATCTTGTTATTTAAGTCTTCCGCTATGAGTTAAGCTAAGCCAAGGGTTCGCTTGGGGCCAGCAATAGTTCTCGAGTGCCAATCCCGCCGAGGGTGTAAGCTCAGGGCGTGACAAACTTGGTATCGGAGCATAGAGTGCAAGGGTCCTAGAGAGTCTATGAAGCTGTGTCTGTAGACTCCTAGTTATCGATGTAAAGCGCGTCACATCTATAATTAAGAGGCTTCAACATTTAGGAGCTATCTCACTTCTTTCATACTCATTTCATGCGATATAGTTTTATCTCTAACAAGTTTCTTCTAATTCGTGCTTGTGCGTGTCTTTCAGATCATGCTTCCATGAAGAGATGTCCGAGGTTGTCCGGCTAGAAGAATTGTTGAGGAACAAGGGGTACCCAATGCACCAAAAGTGTAACCCCAAGGAGAGGTCACCAATGTTGAATTCCGCAAAGCTATCCAGATGTTAAGTCAAGCTGTGACTAATCAAGTTGGACAAAGAGAGAATCGTCAGGAAGTGGCTGATACTTCTAGGGTCCGTGAGTTCTTAAGGATGAATCCTCCAAGCTTCACGAGTTCAAGTGTCACAGATGACCCGAAAAACTTTGTCGAGGAGCTCCAGAAGGTTTTTGAGATTATGCATGTTACTGATGCTGAGAGGGTGGACCTAGTTGCATACCAATTGAAGGGTGTCGATAGAATTTGGCACGATTAATGGAAAAAGAACAGGGCTGAAGGTGCACTACTTATGAGTTGGGTTTGTTTAAGGAGGCCATCTTGGGGCGTTTCTTTCCCTGTGAATTGAGAGAAGCCAACGTACGAGAATTCCTTACTCTTAAGTAGGAATCTATGAGTGTTCATGAATACAGTCTGAAGTTCACACAGCTTTCCCGCTTTGCTCCGGAGATGGTTCTTAACATGAGAAGCAGGATGAGTTTGTTTGTTGCTGGGTTGTCTCGTCTGTCAAGTAAGGAAGGCAAAGCAGCTATGCTGATAGGGGATATGGACATAGCAAGGCTAATGATCCATGTGCAACAAGTTAAGGAGGATAAGCTGAGGGATAGAGAAGAGTTTAAGAATAAAAGGGCTAAGACATCAGGGAATGAGTCCGGGCAGCAAAAGATTAATGCGAACCGGTCTTCCTTCCAACAGAAACAGAAAGGACCTGCTCCATCATCTGCTAGTGCACATGCACCAAGAAACAGAGGTGAGTTCTAAATTAGAATTCCTAGAATTTTAGAGCTAGACCTGCGCATTCTCAAGTTAGTATGACACAAGGGGGTACTAAGACTCATGCATGTGCTAAGCATGGTAGGAGCCACTCAGGGGTGTGTCGTGATGGCTCCACTAGTTGTTTCAAGTGTGGTCAGAACAGTCATTTTATGAGAGAGTGTCCCAAGAACAAGCATGGAAATGGTAATGGGGGCAATAGAGCCCAGTCTTCTTCAGTTGCTCCACCAAACAGAGCTACATCTAGAGGAGCTACTTCAGGGGCAGGCAGAGGATCAAACCATCTTTATGCTATCACTAGTGGCCAAGAGCAAGAGGATTCTCAAGATGTTGTCACTGGTATGATCCAAGTCTTTAACTTTGATGTTTATGCTTTGCTAGATCCAATAGCGAGTTTATATTTTGTAACTCCATATGTTGCTATGAATTTTGATGTTCTTCCTGAGCAACTTCTTGAGCTCTTTAGTGTTTCTACACCTCTTGGTGAGTCTATTCAAGCTGAGAGAGTCTATCGTGATTGTAAAATTTCTGTCAATCTCAAGAGTACCATGTCTGCCTTAGTTGAGTTAGATATGGTAGATTTTGATGCCATTCTAGGTATGGACTGGCTCCATGCCTGTTATGAATCAATAGATTATAGAACTCGAGTAGTCAAGTTCCAATTTCCAGTGAACCAGTTATATAGTGGAAGAGAAGTTCAGCAGTGCCTAAGGGTCATTTTATTTTGTACCTTAAGGCGAGAAAGTTAGTTTCCAAGGGGTGTGTCTATCACTTAGTCCGAGTTAATTACTCTAGTGTTGAGATACTTCATATCCAGTTAGTTCTAGTAGTAAAAGAGTTTCCATAAGTCTTTTCAGATGATCATCTCAGAGTCCCTCCTGAGAGAGAAATAGACTTCAGTAGAGATATTCTTCTAGATACTCGTCCTATATCTTTTTTGCCATATAGAATGGCACCAACAGAGTTGAAAGAGTTAAAAAAGCAGTTGAAAGACCTCCTAAAGAAAGGTTTCATTCAACCAAGTGTCTCACCTTGGGGCGCTTCGGTCTTATTTGTAAGAAAGAAAGATGGTTCCCTTAGGATGTGTATAGATTACCGTCAGTTGAACAAGGATACCATCAAGAATAAGTATCCTCTTCTGAGAATTGATGACCTTTTCAATCAGGCTACCATCAGGGTGCCTCATGTTTTACTAAGATAGATCTCAGATCAGGCTACCATCAGTTGAAAGTAAGGGAATGTGATATTCCAAAGACAGCATTCAGGACCCGTTATGGTCATTATGAGTTTCTGGTCATGTCGTTCAGTTTAACTAATGCACCTTCAACATTCATGGACCTTATGAATAGATTCTTCAAGCCTTATTTAGATATGTTTGTTATCATATTCATTGATTACATTCTTATCTATTTGAGGAATGAGAAAGATCACGCTAGTCATCTCAAAGTAGTTCTCCAAACTTTAAAGGATAAGGAATTATATGCTAAGTTTTCTAAATGTGAATTTTGGATTGAGTTTGTGGCATTCTTAGGCTATATTGTCTTCAGGGATGGAATTAGAGTGGATACTCAGAAAATAGAGGCACTGCAGAATTGGCCTAGACCCACATCTCCAACTGATATTAGGAGTTTCTTAGGGTTGGTTGGTGATTATAGAAGGTTCATTGAGGGATTTTTATCTATTTCATCTCCTTTGACTAAGCTAACTCAGAAAACAATGAAGTTTCAATGGTCTGAAGCTTGTGCGAAAAGCTTTCAAGAATTGAAAAAGAGGTTGACTACTGCCGCAGTATTGACCTTACCAAAAGGTACGCAAGGCTTTGTTGTATATTTTGAAGCATCTAGAGTTGCTTTGGGTTGTGTGTTAATGCAAAATAGTAAAGTTATAGCTTATGCCTCCAGACAGCTTAAGGTTCACGAGAAGAATTACCCTACCCATGATCTAGAGTTGGCTGCCGTAGTATTTGCTTTGAAAATATGGTGTCACTATCTTTATGGTGTTCATGTGAATGTGTTTGATACGTCCCAACTTACACCTCAATTAAGAGATATAAACAGTCAAAGTCAATTTATAGAACTCAACGTGAGTTGAGGTTGATCCCACAGAGAATTCATTTACAAAAATGATTTCACTGTCGCGTTTTACTCAAATGTCGTTATTATTTCCTAAATAAACAATTACTGAAAGTAAAATGGGTTTAGCGTTAACGCTTTGGTAACCAAAGTTGTAAATTAAAGTCTAATTCAACCATGAACAAAATATCAGTTTCGAAGTTGTTTCAATAATTAACTAAAACTAGGATTGTGTTCCCCATAACGTTGCGTCTAATGTTTTTCCGTAGTTGAGTTTTAGGCAATTTATCTCTACAAAATACATGCGAGCTAGCTATATCTAAAACTTCTCAGTCTACTTAGATAATCTTCACTCAAGTTCTCTCGGTCCTAGAGTGTTACATGATTTACCCTCGCCTAATATGGTGTTAAGGTTCTTTTCTCTCGAACTCAAAATTTGACTCCATTTAGTTAGATTAGTTTAGCTTTTTCCTAACTATCATTTTTATCTCGAACAAATGACAAATACAGGCTCACTCTAATGCGTGCACTCATCAAAATACATGAATAATGAAAACTAAACTACAGTATGTAACCACAAATTGCCTTTCACTCGTTTTATGAAATCACAATTAGAATTACGTCATAGATCCCACAACCCTAGTTGTGGTGTTTAGCCACTCATAATTTCACGTAAATGTTCAGAAATATTGAATGAAAACATGTTAAGAGGTACTTACGAGAATAAGCAATCAACAACCACTTTGATAATTCAAGAACCGGAATTCCGAACTTCAAACTTAATTCAATGTTCAAATTGAAAATCACAAACTGAGAATTATGGAACTCTTTTGTCGTTCAAGGTAAGATAAGATAAAACATGAAAAATGACATAATTAATTTAAAAATAGTGTTCTAAAAAGTGTCCTACTCGAAGTAGGACTGAAATGCGCGCAGCTTGATGGTCCGTCACAAGCTTCACGGTCTGTAAAGCCTGTCGTGCTCTATACTTGGCCAACTGAAATGTGAGTCTACAAGGACTATTCATTGGAATCCTTCACGGCTTGCATCACGACCCGTTATTAGTACCACGACTTGTCTGGGTACCCGTGGTCCTTACTTAGAAATTTGAACACGCAGTTCTTCATGGCATGTACACTGGAAATTTACCACAGGCTGCATCACGGATCGTTATGATGACCACGGCCTGTCTGGGTGTCCGTGGTCTTTACTTGGCCAACCCAATGTAAAACTCCTTGAGGTCTTCCCACTGGTTCATCTCCACGATCAGCATCACAATCCATCATGAGGACAATGGCCCGTCTAGGGATCTCTAGTCTTTACTTGAACTTTGATCATTAGTCTCAATATTCCTGGCTCACTGCTTCATCACCATGGCCATTATGACGGCCCGTTATGAAGACCACGACATGTACTAGCTCTGTGGTGTTTCCTTCAGTCCAGTCATTTTATGCTTCTTTTTCAACTTTTTCCATGCAAGTAACAACCTGTCTAGACATTCAACAAACACATCAAATCTTCCATAAATACACTCGATTCGAGTATTAATCTTTAGTTTTCAAGCATCAAATGTGCCAAGATTTTGCGGCACATCAACACCCTCAACTTAGAACCATTACTTGTCCTCAAGTGATGAGAAAAACAATATGTTCAGCCCTCAAATTATTCAAACACTTTTGCAACCACGCAGCAGCCATCTCAATTACAATTTGTATCCAAAACCTTTAATCTAACATGCAAGGATCAATCTATGACATCTCATTACTCACAGTCGATCATGCTTATGCCTGTGAATTATCACCTAACACAATCTACTCTCAAATGCAATCACTGTGTCCTCACACCAAAGAAGTCCCTCACTCATGATAATTGGGACTAAGTACTACGCTCACACTTTCAAAGAACTTCTAACACTAACAACAAACAACCATAGGCTTGCCCTTGCTTTCTACACTATATCTTTCAAATACCCAGAATAGGATCACTGTAGGACTTTATCGGCTTGTAACATAGTCTCATGCTAGGGAATGGATATTTGGGTTTGTGAGTGACTAGTCCCTTGGTTATCCAAAATATCGTTTGCACACAACTATTTTCTGAGCGATTCCCTCTTTTACTTCATTTCAGTACATCTCAGCAGCCATTATTTTCTTTTTCTTTTCTTCACACTTTTTTTTTTATATGCACTTAGCTCACTGGTTGAACCTTCTTTTTCACTTCTTCTTTCTACTCGGATTGCAATCACCCTCAACTTAGGCTTTTGGCCTGAGTTGTGATATCGTATCTTCGAAAACCAAAGGATATGATATTTACTGGGTAAGAACAAAAACTGACTTTTAGGCTCAAATCTGGTTCACGTGATAAGCTTTTATTTGGTTGTTTTATTTTTGGCTTTTTAATGGGTTAACAAAAATGGCCTACTGATCTTTTCCTATCCGGTTATTCTTAGATTTAAGCAAGACTACTCGGGCAAGTTCTAGTTTATGCTCCTAGTGTTAGACTTCAAACAACACTATCACACACACATGACACATGACTAAATTCTCCAGCTTCTTGGTTTACCTATTTATTTATCAAACTAGCAATTTTCAACATGTAAGTATCTAAGATGTCATCTAAACATCCTAACAGTCAAATCTTACATCAAGGTAATCATTACACACAGACTAGCTACTGCATAGCTCAACACACCAACACAAACACAGGACCATAAAAATTTTCACAGTAAATGCATAGTCAAACTCCATTCATTCTAACAACTAAAATGGCCGGTTGTTCACCACCCCCTCCCCAAACAAAAAGACTTAGCCCTCAAAGTCGATAACGACGAATAAAACAGGGCTATGAAGAGGGGTCATACCTGAGGCACTGGTAGTCGGATCAGTGTCGGTACCCTTATCAATGGGTGCACTCTCAGACACCAACTCAGGATCAGGATGGCTACCACTCACAGGGACAGGTACTCCGCTACCAGAAGCTCCAGCTAACACAGCATCTCGATGTTGTTGTTCAAGTGCTTCTTTTTCTCTATCTTCCTTCCTTGATGCTTTCCGAGCTTTATTTTTATGCCTTCTTGCCTCTCTGGATAGGTCAGCAGGTATCTCATCACCAGATTCTCTAGCTATGTGTTTCCTCTTGTCGGACTTACTCTTAGGGAGTTCCCCCAGATATCGTCAAGAGACTGAGCAGTAGGCTGCTCATCGAATATCTTCATTAATGACTTTGACATGACTGGAGTGGGCACTTGTACTGGCTTTTTAGCTAGTTTAGCAACTTGGGGTCGCATCTCGGTTAACTGCTTCTTGAACTCTTCATTATTTCTTGAGCCGGCAGCCTGCAACTGTGTTCGGACATGTGCCTCAAAGCCATCCATCCTGTTCTTCAAAACAACAAGCTCCTTCCTCATTTCATCTTTAATACTCTTCTCCGCAACTAACACATTGTGCTTTATAAGCTGGGGAATCATATGGATAATTTGGTCGACTAAGGTCCTGGTCTACTGCTGATCTGCAACCAATTTCTCAAGAAAATCAGTTGGGAGAGTGATATAATTACCTGTAGCCTGGGGGTTTGAAGCTGGTGGCGATGATGGTTCCCCCAAAGCTGGTTGTGATGACTCACCTTGCTCAGTTTGGTCTGCAACCTGTGGGATGACTAGTGGTGTATGAGGTACTACTGCTAATGGTCCCGCTGCACCTGATTTCCTCCCATAAAAAGGATTGTTGACATCCTGAATTTTTGAAGCTACAGTTATCTTAGATGCCTCCATCGATTTTTCCACCAACTTATTTGGACGAATGTTCGCCTGCAAACAAAGCTTCCCTATCAGACAGGGAAATGACCAACCTGCTCGCTCATTCAGCGCTCTATCTCGTATCTCCGTGGTGATGATCCGACCCACATTCACAAGGTACCCGGCCATGAGGCATGCAACCAATGATGCTAGTGATGGAGACATTGTATTATCATTTGATGTGGATCACAGCCGTGCTAGAACTATTGACCACCAGATCTTGGCTGGAAAAGTGAGGGATGCTTTCGTAATCTGTACATTTGGATCAGACACCCATGCTACTGCTTCTTTGTCTGTAGCAATGTACCTGGCAATCCAACATATGATGCGCTCTCGTGAAGTAGGATCATCCATCTCTGATTCACTCGTGACAACGTGTGTTTGCCCTCAAATTGTCCCACAGAAGTTGGTGTTGTATACTCAGGGCCATGTAACATTTGATTAATTGTTTCCTCGAAGATGTTCACAGTCTTACCCTGAATAGTGATTGTGTCTAAATGAGCAAATGTGGCTGCAGGTGTCTTTTGTGCTCTCTTTGTTATTTCAGTTTCCGCAGCAGTTCAATAGGGTGGTGGCGTAAATAGCATAGAACTCTCGAGGTAGATGGCCGGTGTATTCCCTAGGAGCATTAGTCATCAATTCAAACTGGTGAATCTGGAACAGTTTGTAAATCTCTGAAAATGCATGGATGTTTGCCATCACTACCCTAGTCTCAGGCATGAGTGGTCTCTTTCTAAATCTCCCTGACTTGCTTACAATTCCCTTTTCAAAGAAATCTTCCGATCTGTTCACCATCCACAAAACTCTGAAATAGTGAATAAGTTGATGTCGCACTATTGGGTCAAATTTACGGATGCTCACATACTGGACCATTGTATCGTCTGGAGTCACCTCATCATCCCCCTCTGCTGCACCTGTCTTTGTTTAAGCTCTCATGTTATCATCTAGTATTACTGCAGGTGGAGAAGTAGTAGCATCTTCCTGAGAGCCGCTTTCAGACTTTGCACTGCCTCCCGACCCATCATCCTACTGGCTTCCCGAAGCAGCATCACATTAACTTCCCGATTCCTCCCTGCTACCGAAACTACTACCTCCCTCTTCAGACTGGGGAGGAGTGTCCTGGAGGATAGCCCTAGCTACTGTGGATCTAGTAGCCCGAGGTGGATGATCGTCAAGTGTAATATTCATTTGTACTTTCGAACTACTAGATTTGGAAGCATTATGGCCTTTCGATGGAGATGCAGCAGGGGAGGAATGTTTGGTCGCGTTCTTTCGTCGAAGAGGCATAGTACATGAGAAACACAACACTCATTAGTACAAAAATCAGTAAAATGACACACTATCGAGTACTCATACTTCCCCTGTGTAATTACATCGTGACACTTTGCCTTAAGAATGCCATCACCCAATCTATCATTGGGAAGGGCCACAGAATCAAAAGATGACAGAAATAAAAGTACAGAAAAAATAAAATTTTACACACCAAGTAAACTATACGAGAGCTCACACGAGCTATGGTAGGTACCACGGTTAATAAAACTTCTCGTGGAGTTCTTATAGAGTCAATGTGCAACAGTGGGTTGACCAAGTGTTGTTCACAGACAGTTTCATGGCCCGTGGAGTGAACCACGGTCCGTTATCATACTCGTGAACCTATTTATTGGGTGGATGTAATTGAAGTGTGGTCCACGAGTGGTTTCACGGCTCGTGGTGGCTTCCACGGTCCGTGAAGCCTCTCGTGATCTGACACTTAACCATTCATTCCATAAGTTTCTCCCCCAACTTCACCATAGTACAGGTTACCCCATTTTTTTACACATGACCACAAGTGACTTACTATCACTGCTAAATTTCAACAAGCAAGATGCTAAAAAGAACAATATTCATCAAACACACTTATACCCTACTCATACCCACACAAAAACCATCAATGTTACACAATTCAATCTAACCCACAACAATTTCACACCAATCCATATTATTTCTCACATGATCATGCTAATTTCAACTAAATCGAAGTAAATCTAACTTGTTTTTAAATAAGATCAAACTTATAACAAGTTATGAAGTAACTTATTTAGAGATTTAGAAGAGAATTTCGTTCAAAAAGAAGACCCAGTGGACTTGGCTTGAAGTTCTTGACAATGTAGGTTTAGGGCTTCAATTCTTGGATGAACTAAGGATTAATGGATGATGGGAACCATTTTTTAACTCTTGAAGAACCGTTATAGGAAGAAGAAGAGGGAGAAAAATCTGCCTTTGGCACTTAGGAAGCAAATATACATTTAATTTCCACTTTGGTACACGCGCAGGTTGGGTCGGTTCACTGTTACTACTGGGTTGTGAACGACGGACTGTGAAGTTGCCCGTGAAGGGCATTATAGTCTGTGAAAATATCTGTGTACGTGACTTTGAACTAGAGTTCTCACCTAAGGTTCACGAGAGGCTAGACGGTCCGTATAGACTACGACGGACCGTGAACCTTTTTATGGCAATTTCCAATAGCCTCGATATCCTGTAAGTGGTTGTGACAGACCGTGAAGTTTCCCGTGAAGGGCACCGTCCGTGAGACTGCCCGTGAAGAGTAGTCTGCACCCAGTTCTACAACTCTTAGTCCAATCATTCCTACACACATCAACACATAGTGAATCTAAAAAAAAAGGAAATACCTAATACAATTACATCTTGGGTTGCTTCCCAAGTAGCGCACAATTTAACATCGCGGCGCGACGCAAGTTACTTGATTACTCAGGCTTCATCAAGTTTACATTCCTCCACGATCTTCACATCTTTTGGAACACACAGGTATGCCTTGATTCGCTGGCCATTGGCTTCGAACCTCTCGCCTTTGTCATTTTCAAGCTCAATCGCACCCAACTGGAATACCTAAGTAACCTTAAAAGGTCCAAACCATTTGGATCTCAATTTTCCCAGAAACAGACGAAGTCTGGAGTTGAAAAGTAACACCAAGTCACTAGGAGTGAAGGTTCTCATTTCAATATGCTTATCATGATACAACTTCATCCTCTCCTTGTACAGTGCATACCTCTCATACGCTCTCAAATGGAACTCATCCATCTCATTAATCTGATCCAGTCTCAGGTTTGCTATTTCGCTCCAACTGATATTCAGCTTCTTTAGTGCCAAAGTGCTTTATGCTCAAGCTCAACCGGCAAATGACATGCCTTTCCAAACACTAATTGATATGGAGACATACCAATAGGCATGTTGAAAGCTGTCTGATATGCCCATAGAGCATCATCTAACTTCCGTGCTCAATCTGTCCTATTGACATTCATTGTTTTAGCCAGAATTGCTTTAATTTCTCTGTTGGAGACTTCCACTTGGCCACTAGTCTGTGGGTGATAACATGTTGCCACCTTGTGTTGTTTAACACCATATTTGGCCAGAACTGAACTGAATACCTTGTTGCAGAAATGAGACCCACCATCACTGATGATAGTTTTGGTGTGCCGAACCTTGAGAAGATATTCTTCTTTAGAAAACCAACAACACTCTTGCCATCATTCTCGGCCAAAGAGACTGCCTCAACCCATTTGGACAGATAATCCACTGCAACCAATATGTACTTCTGCCCATAGGAGCTCACAAATAGCCCCGTGAAATCAATTCCCCACACATCAAACAACTCCACCTCCAAAATAGGTGTCATAGGTAACTCATGGCGCCGAGAGATGGCTCATTGTCGTTGGCACACATCACAACTCCTTACAACGTCCATCGCATCCTAATGAATTGTGGGCCAGTAATACCCACATTTAAGTATCTTGTGGGCTGTCCAATCATCTCCATGATGACCACCTACCGGAGAAGAGTGACATGATTCTAGGATATGCAACATCTAAGCTTCAAGGATACATAGCCTGATGATGTTATCAGCACACACCCTGTACAGATAAGGTTCATCCTAAAAATACTTACCCACATCATGCAGGAACCTCTTTCTTTGTTGAAATGTCAACCCCTCAGGCATCAAATCACTAACAAGAAAGTTAGCAAATTAGCAAACCAAGGGATAAGATCAAGAGTTGCAGCCAATACCTGCTCATCCGGGAATGCATCATTGATTTCTAGTTCACACTCCTCTTTCTTTTCAGCCTCTAACCTAGACAGGTGATCAGCCACCTGGTTCTCACAACCTTTCCTATCTTTGACCTCGAAATCAAACTCCTGAAGAAGTAATACCCATTTGATTAACCTTGGTTTGGCATCTTTATTTGCCATGAGATACCTTAGAGTTGCATGATCTGTATGGACTATAACTCTAGTGCCCAGCAAGTAAGCTCTGAACTTCTCAAAAGCATACATCACAGCCAGTAGTTCCTGTTCAGTAACTGTGTAATTTCACTGTGCTCCATTCAGTGACTTACTAGCATACTAAATCAGATGAAACATCTTGTTGCGCTTCTGCCCCAACACAACTCCTAAATCAGTACCACTAGCATTACACATTACCTCAAACGGCTCAGCCCAATCAGGGCCAATGATTACTGGTGCACAAATCAACTTCTCCTTCAGGCATTCAAACGCTCTAAGACATGCCTCATCAAAAATGAATTTCACCTCCTTCTCCAAAAGCTTGCACATAGGGTGTGCAATTTTGGAGAAGTCCTTGATGAAATGCCTATAAAATCCGGCATGTCCTAAGAAACTCTGAACATCCTTCACACAAATAGGTGGAGGAAACTTTTCAATCACCTTAATTTTGGCCTTGTCAACCTCTATCCCCTTTTGTGAAACCTTATGCCAAGGACTATGCCTTTCTTGACCATGAAATGACACCTCTCCCAGTTCAACACTAGGTTGGCCTCCTCGCATCTCTGTAGGCCCTGCTAATATTAAGCAAACAATCATTAAAGCCTACTACTAAAAAGTCATCCATGAAGACTTCTAGAGTGTCCTTCACCATGTCTGAGAAGATAGACATCATACACCTCTGGAAAGTTGTTGGTGCATTACATAGTCCAAATGGCATGCTTTTAAATGCAAAGGTACCATAAGGAAATGTAAAGGTTGTCTTTTCCTGATCTTCAGGAGCAATTGATATATGTTTGTAGCCAAAGTATCCATCTAAAAAGCAGTACCACACTTTGCCAGCCAACCTGTCAAGCATCTGGTACATGAAAGGCATCGGTAAATGATCCTTCAAGGTCCACTTGTTCAGCTTCTTGTAATCCATGCACACTCGCCATCCGGTAACTGGCCTCTGCGGGACCAACTCATTCTTCTCATTTGCAACCACAATCATACCGCCTTTTTTGGGCACACATTGCACTTGATTGACCCAGTGATGGTCAAAAATAGGGTACACCACCCCAGCGTCTAACCACTTGATGATCTCCTTTTTTACCACCTCTTGCATAGGTAGGTTTAGCATCCACTGGTGTTCAATGCTTGGGCTGCAGTCCTCCTCAAGTTGAATTTTATGGGTGCATATACCTGGAGGTATCCCAATGATATCAGCAAGGTCCACCCAATGGCCCTTTTGTACCTAATTAACACTTTGATCATAGCTTAAACCTTTTCATTATTCAAATCCACAGCCTAAATCACAGGTAAAGTGTTGTTAGCTCCTAAAAATAGATATCTCAGGTGAGTGGGTAACTGTTTCAGTTCCAGTAACAGTGGCTCCTCAATAGATGGTTTTGCTTGAGGACTTGGCATGTTTTTCAAGTCTAGGTCCAATTTCTTTGGAGCATTAGGATGCGCTCCCATACCCTGCAAAGCATTCACGGTCTCTACATAGTCAGATCGAAAATCAGCTTCAAAATTCATCAGCACTGCGGCTAAGGTCTCAACATCCAGCCTCTCTTCAATAGTTGCTCCCATTTCTTCTTCATCAAAGACCTGTATTGCAGAAACCACATTCATGGCATGTGGCTGCTTCATGGACCTACAAATATTAAACTTTACCTCTTCTTTGTTGACTCTGAATTTCAGTTCTCCTCACTCAACATCTACCAATGCTCATCCTGTGGCCAGAAATGGTCTTTCCAAATTAATGGGAACCTCAAAATCTACTTCGCAATCCAAGATCACGAAGTCTGCCAAAAAGATGAATGTGTCTACCTTTACGAGCACATCACATAGAAAGCCCATAGGTTGCTTCACTGACCTATCTGCCATCATCAATCTCATGGATATTGGTTTTGGAACCCCTAATCCCAGTTGCTTGTAGATGGATAGTGGCATCAAGTTTATACTGGCCCCTAAGCCACACAAGGCCTTTGCAAATTTGATTGATCCAATGGTTCACGGTATGGTGAATGCACCCGGATCCTCCTTTTTCTGTACCAGAGACCTGGTAGCAATAGCACTGCAGTGATGAATATTGTTAGTTAAATCAATACTTACAGCTCTTTTCTTTGTGACCAAGTCCTTCATGAACTTGGCATATCTCGGCATTTGCTCTAGTGCTTCCACCAGTGGGATGTTTACTGACAATTGTCGCAACATGGTGATGAACTTCGCAAATTTCCCATCTTCGGCTTTCTTTTTAAGCCTTTGAGGGCAAGGAGGACGTGGTCTTGGGATCTGTTGAAAAGGCATGGTTCCCTCAACCTCTTTTTCTTTTGCTCCTACTGGTTTGGCTATTGGTTGAGCATACTCCAAGTCATCTACTTGATCAGCTTCATCCTCCTCTCTTCCAGCTTTCTCTAACACATGCTCATGTGTAGTACCTGCAGAAATAGGGTCAGGAAGAGCCTTACCACTCCTGGTGGCAATAGCCATGCAATGCCCATCCTTCTTGGGATTTTGGTAATGACCCATTCTTCCTCTGATTTAATAAACCTGAAAGTTCCCCCAACTACTGCTCAATCTGCTTGATGGAGGTGGTGTGAGAGTCTACCAATTGAATCATACTAGAGAAATCACCTTTCATCTCATTTACCCCTGCATCAGTTGATTCAACCTTTTGGAGCACCTTGGCAAACATGTCTTCCAGCTTAGACCCGCTAGAACTACCACTTGCCCGGTCTCTATTACCTGGGGGCACATAGACACCACTTCGATCATTTTTGTACCCATCTCTGTTCTTCCAGTTTCCTGCTCTCTATTTGTTGGCCTATCATACTATCCTTCCCTTGAATAGTTCTGACCTGCATTTCCAGAATTGTAACCCCGATTGCCCAAGTTATAATTTCGGAAACCTCCTTGGTTGCCCAGGTAATTAGCCTCTTCATCTAGATCGATGTCCTGATCTTCATACATGTTTGACTGTCCCACGACATTTACTTTTTCAAACTTGGAGACAATATGCTTTGTGAGTAGATCTATTTGGGTCCTCATGTGTTCTATGTCTTGATCCCTTTCTTCTTCTCTCTTCCTTTGTTCAGCTGAAAGTTCATAAGTATACCCAAGAACTCCTACTTTTGCATCCCTGGTGTACCATGCCCTTTTATTCTTTGAAACCTCGTCCATCAGTTACATGCTCTCTGAGAATGGCTTCCTTATAAAAGATCATCCACGCACTGCATCAGCAACAGGTTTAGTAACATAATTTAAAGATCTGTAAAATGCATGTTTTAGATGTCTCTCAGTGAGACCATGGTTTGGTCACTTCTTCATCTTTTGGCTGAATCTCCACCAGGTGTAATGCATTGCTTCTCTTGGTAACTGTTTATGGGCACTTATCTCGTCTTTCATTTGCAGCTCTTTTGATTCTAGAAAGAATCGTTCCACGAAAGCTTCTTTCAGTTCAGTCCAAGTCCTAATTGAGTCATTGGGCATCTCATTCAGCCAATTTTTTGCCTCTCCAGTAAAACACAATGGGAACATTCTCAGTCTCATTGTTGTCTGGCTAACTCCGGGATTTTCTTGCGACTTGCAGATAGCCACAAAATTCATCAGATGTTGGTTAGCATCATCACCCGATGCACCTCTGAACATACCTTTCAGATTCAGCAGTTGAATCATAGTGTTGGTGATTGTGAATTTAACACCTGGAGGTAGTGTAGGTAACACTATCACTCCAGTAGCTCCAGCTCCATCCAAATCTAAGTCATCCTCTTCATACATCACGTGAGCTAGAGGTTGTGGTCTACCCCTTGGAGCTATTGGTTGGCGGTGAAGAGGAATGATTTCATCTATTGCTATGTTTTCATCCACTACCCTAGGTTGGTTGTTCACAGCATTAGGCTGAATACCTCTTGCGACGGTTTCAGCTTCCAATCCAAATCTTTGTCTCTGCGCCTCAAGTTCTTGTGCGTTCACCATTTTGCGGATTATTTTCCGAAGTTCTGGATCGTATGGGACTAATGGGACTCCCTAACTTCTGGTATTTGACATACACAATCGAACTCACTTGTAAGAGACACAGACAAAGAACAAGACATAAAATTAGGAAATCTAACTACACTTAGAATAAAAGCTAGTAAAACACTTCTGAATTGAAAGTCCTCGGCAGCGGTGATGTTTGCTTAATTAAGACACAACTTTCAATACAAGTGTCTATGATTGTACAATAGTAAAGTAACCCAACCAAGGGTTGGGGTCGAGTCCCAAGGGAGTGGGTTTGAGAATTAATAGAAAAATAAAATTTTGTTCTAATTAGTCCTAGCTAAAAACATTTTCAAATATAAACATGTTAAATCTAAGGGGTGTCACAAGCGTCAATTATCAATGGGGTTTTTCACAAGTAAACAAAAAAACAGCAAAAATGCAAAGAGTACTAATCAAGGAGATGGGGTTCTTGGGATATGATAGGAATACGGGAAAAACTTAAGTATTGGGTACATGCTTTTGATAATAAATTCGTTGAATATTTGTGACTAGGCTAGACTATAGTGGGGGTAAATTCTCTCTCGAGCAACTTACCCCGAATCAAATGGGTTCCTCTCGGACACCCACTTGCTGCATGAAGAACAGCCTCCACCTTAACCCACTCACTCTCTCGAGCTGAGTGTGTGAGAGAAGGACTAGGGTTCACTCTCTTGAGTTGAACCTCATGTTGACTCAATCCCACCGGCCATCAATTTAGTAGTCTTAGTTTTACAACCTCTCTCTCGAGCAAGTCGAAAACACAAAGGTGAAATCATATTTGCAAATACAATTTCATTAAGTTCCACCACAACTACTAAATGAAATGACATCTAAACAACAAATAAATCATCAACAAGCAAGACCCAATAGATAATCTAACCCGTATTCACAAAATCACACCCCAAGAATTGGGGTTTTAGCTAGACATGTAAAAGAGATAGAAATTTATACCAATATGAGTTTGCATCCAAATGGGTATGAAGATTTAAGTCTCAAAACTAGTCAAGAGTGAAGAATCCACTAGACCCAAGTCCAAATTCTTGGAGTTGAAACCCTTTGAATCTTCAAGTTCTTCAAAACCCTCTCCAAACTTAGAACTCAAAAGTCTATGTTAAAAATTCTATATTAAAAATCTCATATTAAGCTACAACTCTCAAAGAGTATTTATAGTTTTCAAAAATCTGTGTTGCAACGGATCATTTGGAACCATTAGTCGAGATCGCCGATCCACCCTTTGCTAGGTTTCATCACTGTCTTGCTCTATCCTTCAGCATCGTCGTGTTTTGGATCATTAGGCAACATAGAACTGTTTCACGGAACTGCTCGGCGACACGCCGACTGCTCCTTTTCACCGCCGATTTGATCCTTTCTTTCAGGGCTCAGTACACTGGAACAAAAGGTGAGGTACGACCTTTTAGTGACTCGCCAAATGGGTTCGGCGATTCTCAGATCCTCATTTCTTCGTTCTTTCAGCTGCTTTTGTTTCTTTTTGTTAAGTAGTGTCCATGTTTTCCCTCAAACTCCAAATACCTGAAACTTAAGGGTTTTCATCAAATATTGAGACAAAATATGCATTTGAGGACACTAATTCTATCAAAATATAGCCCTAAATGAGTCCAATTTGTGGACTTATCAACACCCCCAACTTAAACTTTTGCTTTTCCTCAAGCAAACTCAAGGTTAGTCGTTCAAAAAGGAGGTCTCGAACAGTGCTACACAAGACTCAATCATGAATGCACACAACAAGACTCAAGTTACTTTTGCAAATATCAAATGTGCACTCAAAGATTCAAGTTGTGACTCACCAATATCAAAGAATCTTATGCTCATAATACTTGCTTCAAATGGAAGTTCAAGCTTAACCAAAGTGTTCAAATGCCCTCACACAAGGAATGATTCCAATTTCACACACAAAGGTTTAATCATTTAAAGTTCCGGAAACAAATGCAACGCTCACTCTCACAAGGAAGAACACAATGCATGCTTTCACCCATAGGTTTGCCCGTATTTTCCGATCAACATTTGTTTCAGCTCACTCAAGATCAAAAAGGTCTTGTAAAGGCTTGTAATGGGGCTGAGTGCAAAGGTATGGTCATTTAAGCTCAGTGATTTTCATCCTCATGAAATGTGGTGCTCACAACACTTCATTTCCTTTTCCTTCATCATTATCTTTAGTGCTCATAAGTCTTTCTATTATTCACTTTCCATGGATTGTTTGGAAACCCCATTTCTTTTGTACTTTACTCCACAAATTTATTTATTTATTATTTTTATGGAGGGGTTCCATTTTTTCTCAAAACCATGGGTAAGAGGGACTTTCTTGTACTTCTTGATTTACCTTTTCTTTTCACCACACCCCCAACTTAGGCTTTTGGCCTATGTTGGCTATTCAAACTAACCACAACTTCATGAGGATTATGGGTAATGGATAAAGAAAGATTATGATTTCATCAAGTTTCTTCCAAAGAAAGGTAAGGCTCAAGGGGTGTTCAAGAGAGGTTCACACATGTTCACAAGGTAGGCCACAAAAAGGTATATGTCAAATTGGCTCACACTCTTTAAAGTTGTCTAATATCATATCAAGAGATAGCCTTACTTAGTCGATCGAACCAACGGGGTAAATTCTAGGATCTGTCATGCATGTTTCAAAGTAAGCTTATCATACTAGGCATTGACACTATAGTCAACAAGACTCCACACTTTTGCAATGTGCAATGATCATCACAAGAGACTAAATTCGATACTAGGCTAGTCATAACGAGATGCAAAGAGTTTACATATTGTCTATGCAACTTCATTTGGCCTCATCGTAGCCGCACATTCTTGTTCGTTCGATCACGAGCACTATTCAAGTCATCGGTATTGATCGGAACCGAGACTTAAATTTTGCAAAAGAACAGCCACATTCAACACACGAGAAGTGGCAAAAATTTTCGGCCGGGTCAAAATCATTTTGCAATTTAAAACAAAAGAAGCCACAAGCTCAAACATCCACAGAAACAATGTATAAAACACAATTTTTAAACAGAATGGCCCAAATATATACACAAAAATATGAGTGACAAATAGTATACAAAAGGTGAGCCTCACCCCACCACAAATAAAAACCATTTGTCCTCTAATGCCAATAACAAAATATCCAGAATGTCACTTAAAAAAAGACAGAGAAGGGGGTAAAGAAAAATCATGTCTACACAGTCGCTCAATCTGTCTGGGTATCAATGCTCGATGTGTCAGCCTGGAATTTGATAATGGCCCACGAAGCTTCTTCAGAAGATTCAGCGATAGTTGATTTACTAGGATTGTCCAAGTCATGAGCCGCCAAAAAGGAGTGGATGGCAGTGAAGAATCCTTGTCTCCATGAGGGAATAATGGGGTCTCAGGGATTTGTTCCCTTGCTGGCACTAGGCTATTTTCCCTCATTATCCGTTTTGGGAGGATTTGTTGCCTTTGTATTTTCCCTGAAATTTTTCGCTCTTGTTTGTCGGGATGGCATATCTCTTCTAGCTACTTTTGGCCTAGCCATTTTTGCAAATCTTCGAGAAAAAGTTAGAAAGTATTCAGAAAAAAGCATGGCAGTTTAATTACAGAATCACTTCGCCGAACCAGTTGATGAAGCGCACAACCACTTAGGCGGTTCGCTGAGTGCAGTGCATAGAGAATACAAGGGTGCAGACAAAGGGCGAACTAGAAGTCTTTCGATGAGACACCGAATGCGTTCGGCGACATCATGTTTCCGCCAAAAATTACATAATTCAACATCACATTTAGCATTTAATTAAAGGCAAGATGGGGATTATAGGCGAACCGCCGAGTGGTCCGGTGAGCTCGACCTAACTCGCCAAATGACCCAACGTGCCTGCTTTCGACCCAACTTTCCTGAATTAAACCCTGCAACCCTCGAAAACAAAATTAAGGCATGCACAACTCAAATTAGGCTTAGACCTAGTGACAATCATGCACAACCCACGATTTTTCATCCAATTTAAAGCGCAACCTTCAGGAATTAACTATTTAACTTAGTACAGGTAAAATTTGCAAACCTAACAGGCAAACAAATATTCTAATCCTACCATAGAGGCCCAGCACACATCATCAAAGATTAACAGATTGCAAATGAGTACAATTTCGACAAAATGAACACGGGGTTTGAAGTACCAACCTTTTATGCCGATCAAATGGATATTGAGATGCTAGGAAGCAATGTAATCCAACTCCCAGCACAATTCGATACTAAAAATACTCCAACAATGCAAGAAATGTAGAACTAGAGTGCAGGTTTAAGTTTTTTGGAAGATGAAAAAGTGAGGGAAAGGGAATGAATAGAAGCTTTTAAACCTTTGGCTTGAAAAACCATCCAATTTTCGCCCATTCGGCAACATTAGTCGCGATCACCGGATCACTCAGCATAGCACAGAGTGGTCATTTACTTCGCCGAATTTTACAGAACCTCCAGTTATTGTGGGGGTATAAACAGCAATGTTCGTTGGGATCGCCGACATGATCGGCGATTCGCTAATAATTTCATGTACTCACCGAGTTTTACAAACTCCAATGTGAATTTTTCTTGAGTCTAACGACGGTCTGGTTCGGGGTCGCCGAACCCTTCGATAATTCATGGAATGGACCTATAACTCGTTAATCTGCACTTTTCGTTTACTCTCCACACTTCCATCTGCACAATCAACACACCATTATTTTAACAAAGCAAAATAAAGCGATAAATGGTTTTGGGTTGCCTCCCAAACAGTGCCTTAGTTAACGTAGAGGCACGACACTAGTCCAGCTTAAACCTCATTTTTGGGGTTAACCATAGTGTCACTAGGCAAACCGAAGAGTCATCATCTTCGAAGGAGGGAAAAATCACACATTAAATGTGCTTACCAATTCCTCCGAAGAAGTGATGAATTCGTGAGGCAACTCTGCCAGCCACTTGCACCCTTCTCCCATCAACGAGAAAGGAAATAGCCTTAACCGAACTGACTCCTAAGAGATTTTTTTGAAAGAGAATGGTCCACACACATCCACGAAGTATCAAAGATGTTCGTGAGGATCCCCATGAGCCAATCCACTGAAAAGTCCTTTTCGTTGCAAGAGTTGCAACATGGTGATCGTTATGGATAGCCCCAATGCCTCCTATGAGATGGGGGTCATTAATGTTGGGCTCTTCGATATCGTTGAGATTTTTTATGTCATCTTGGTGGCCCACCTGGCTTCTGTTGCTGCCATTAACACTCATGCTTTCTGTTTTCAACACAAACAATAGAAACAAAACTGAAAATTAAGTAAGTGAACTACAATTAAGAAGAACAAATATTTTACTTAACTACAAATTCTCAAATAACATCACTCCCCGACAGCGACGCCATTTTGATGTTTGCATAATCTAGACACAACTTTCAATGCAAGTGTCTACGATCGTACAATAGTAGACTAACCCAACCAAGGGTTGGGGTCGAGTCCCAAGGGAGTGGGCTTGAGAATTAACAGAAAAATAAAATTTAGTTCTAATTAGTCATAGCTAAAAACATTTTTGAATATAAACATGTTAAATCTAAGGGGTGACACAAGCGTCAATTATCAATGGGGTTTTTCACAATTAAACAAAAAATACCAAAAATGCAAAGAGTACTAATCAAGGAGATAAGGTTCTTGGGATGTGATAGGAATACGGGAAGAACTAAACTATTAGGTACATGCTTTTGATAATCAATCTGTTGAATATTTGTGACTAGTCTAGACTATAGTGGGGGTAAATTCTCTCTCGAGCAACTTACCCCGAATCAAATGGCTTCCTCTCGGACACCCACTTGCCGCATAAAGAACAGCCTCCGCCTTAGCCCACTCACTCTCTCGAGTTGAGTGTGTGGGAGAAGGACTAGGGTTCAGTCTCTCGAGTTGAACCTCATGTCGAGCCAATCCCACCGGCAATCAAGTGAGTAGTCTTAGTTTTACAACCTCTCTCTCGAGCAAACCGAAAACAAAAAGGTGAAATCATATTTGCAACTAGAATTTCATTAAGTTCCACCATAACTACTAAACAAAATCACATTTAAACAACAAATAAATCATCGACAAGCAAAACCCAATATATAATCTAACCCATATTCGCAAAATCACACCCCAAGAATTAGGGTTTTATCTAGACATGTAAAAGAGATAGAAATTTATACTACTATGACTTTGCATTCAAATGGGTATGAAGATGTAAGTCTCAAAACAAGCTAAGAGTGAAGAATCCACAAAACCCAAGTCCAAATTCTTGGAGTTGAAACCCTTTGAATCATCAAGTTCTTGAAAACCCTCTCCAAACTTAGAACTCAAAAGTCTATGTTAAAAATTATATATTAAAAATTTCATATTAAGCTAAAACTCTCAACGAGTATTTATAGTTTTCAAAAATTTGTACTGTAGTGGATCATTCGACGCCGTTAGTTGAGATCGCCAATCAACTCAGCGATCCACCATTTGGTAGGTTTCATCGCCTCCTTGCTCAATCTTTCAGCATCGTCATGTTTTTTATCATTGGGCGACATAGTACTGCTTTGCGAAACTGCTCGGCGACACGCCGACTGCTTCTTTGTTACTGCCAATTTGATCCTTTCTTTCAGGGCTCAGCACAACAAAAGGCGAGGTAAGACCTTTTGCCGACTTGCTGAATGGGTTCGGCGATTCTAAAATCTTCATTTCTTCGTTCTTTCAGCTGCTTTTGTTCCTTTTTGCTAAGTAATGTCCATGCTTTCCCTCAAACTACAAATACCTGAAACTTAAGGGTTTTCATCAAATATTGAGACAAAATATGCATTTGAGGACACTAATTCTATCAAAATAAAGCCCTAAATGAGTCCAATTTTTGGACTCATCAAGCGGCGCCAAAATTTGATACGTCCAAACTTACACCTCAATTAAGAGATATAAAAGGTCGAAGTCAATTTATAGAACTCAACGTGAGTTGAGGTTGATCCCACGGAGAATTTCTTTGCAGAAATAATTTCACTATCGCGTTCTACTCAAATGTCATTATTATTTCCTAAATAAACTATTACTGAAAGTAAAATAGGTTTAGCGTTAACGCTTTGGTAACAAAAGTTGTAAACTAAAGTCTAATTCAACCATGAATAAAATATCAGTTTTGAAGTTGTTTCAATAATTAACTGAAACTAGGATTGTGTTCCACATAACATTGCGTCTAATGTTCTTCCGTAGTTGAGTTTCAAGAAATTTATCTCTACAAAATACATGTGAGTTAGCTATATCTAAAACTTCTCAGTCTACTCAGATAATCTTCACTCAAGTCCTCTCGGTCCTAGAGTGTTACACGATTTACCCTCGCCTACAATGGTGTTAAGGTTCTTTTCTCTAGAACTCAAACTTTGACTCCATTTAGTTAGATTAGTTTAGCTTTTTCCTAACTATCATTTTTCTCTCGAACAAATGACAGATACAAGCTCACTCTAATGCGTGCACTCATCAGAATACATGAATAACGAAAACTACACTACAGTTTGTAACTACAAATTGTCTTTCACTCATTTTACGAAATCACAATTAGAATTACATCATGGATCCCACAACCCCAGTTGTGGTGTTTAGCCACTCATGATTTAACGTAAATGTTCAGATTTATCGAATGAAAACATGTTAATAAGTACTTACGAGAATAAGCAATCAACAAACACTTTGATAATTCAAGAAGCGGAAATCCAAACATCAAACTTAATTCAATGTTCAAATCAAAAATCACAAACTGAGAATTATGGAAACTCGTTCATCGTTCATGGTAAGATAAGATAAAACATGAAAAACGACCTAATAATTTAAAAATAGTGTTTTAAAAAGAGTCCTACTCGAAGTAGGACTGAAATGCGGGCAGCTTCACAGACAGCTTGATAGTCTATCACAAGCTTCACGGTCCATGAAGCCTGCCGTGGTCTATACTTGGCCAGCTGAAATGTGATTCTTTAAGGCCTATTCACTGAAATCCTTCACAGCTTGCCTCATGACCCGTTATGAGCACCACGGCCCTTCTGGGTTTCTGTGGTCCTTACATAGCAATCTCAACACGCAGTTCTTCAAGGCATGTACACTGGAAATTTACCACGGGCTGCATCATAGATCGTTATGATGACCACGGCCCATTTGGGTGTCCGTGGTCTTTAGTTGGCCAACCCAATGTATAACTCCTTGAGGTCTTCCCACTAGTTCATCTCCACGATCAGCATCACGATCCATCATGAGGACAACAGCCCGTCTAGGGATCTGTAGTCTTCACGTGGACTTTGATCATTAGTCTCAAGATTCCAGGCTCACTACTTCATCACCACGGCCATTGTGACGGCCCGTTATGATGACTATGGCCCGTACTGGGCTCCGTGGTGTTTCCTTCAATCCAGTCATTTTATGCTTCTTTTTTAACTTGTTCCATGCAAGTAACAACCTGTCTAGACATTCAACAAATACATCAAATCTTTCATAAATACACTCGATTCAAGTATTAATCCTTAGTTTTCAAGCATCAAATGTGCGAAGAATTTGTGACACATCAGTGTTCACCGATCACAAGAGTTTTCAATATGTATTTAGTCAGAAAAAGCTTAACCTGTGACAGCGAAGGTTGTTAGAGTTACTCAAGGATAATGAAATGAGTATTCTTTATCACCCAGGTAAGGCTAATGTTGTTGTTGGTGCCTTGAACATGTTATCTATGGGTAGTACCGCCCATGTTGAGGAAGATAAGAAAGAGTTAGCAAAAGATGTGCATAGACTTGCACGATTAGGAGTTCGACTAATGGATTTCACAGAAGGAGGAGTAGTGGTGATGTATGGGGATGAATCACCATTAGTGTCAAAAGTGATAGAGAAACAAGACCAAGATCCTATTTTGCTTGAATTGAAGGCAAATGTTCACAAGCAAAAAGTAATGGCTTTTGAACAAGGGGGAGATGGTGTATTGAGGTATCAAGGTAGGTTGTGTGTACCAAGGATGGATGAACTCCAAGAGAGGATCATGGAGGAAGCTCATAGATAAGATATTCTATCCATCCAGGTTCCACAAAGATGTATCGTAATTTGAGAGAAGTTTATTGATGGAGTACTATGAAGAAGAGCATTGCAGAGTTTGTTGCTAAGTGACTTCTGGAATGGAAGTGGGAGGTGATGAATATGGATTTCATCATAGGTTTACCACGGTGTCGCAGGCATCATGATTTTGTTTGGGTGATTGTTGATAGAATGACTAAATCAACCCATTTTTTGTCGGTAAAGACTACCCATTCAGCAGAAGACTATGCTAAGTTGTATATTCAAGAGGTAGTCAGACTTCATGGGGTTTCGGTGTCGATTATTTCAGACAGAGGTGCACAATTTACTACACAGTTTTGGAAGTCATTCCAGAAAGGCTTGGGTTCGAAGGTGAACTTGAGTACTGATTTTCATCCTCAGATTGATGGTCAAGTAGAGCGCACCATTCAGACTTTAGAAGATATGTTGAGGGCCTGTGTGATTGATTTCAAGGGTAATTGGGATCATCACCTAACTCTCATCGAGTTTGCTTACAACAATAGTTACCACTCTAGCATTCAAATAACTCCTTATGAAGCTCTTTATGAAAGAAGATGCAGATCTCCTATTGGATGGTTTGAAGTTGGTGAAGCTGGGTTGATAGGACTAGAATTAGTTCATCAAGCTATGGAGAAAGTGAAAGTTATTCAAGAGAGCTTGAAAACAGCACAGAGTCGTCAGAAATCCTATTCAAATGTTAGGAGAAGAGACTTAGAGTTTGAGGTAGATGATTGGGTTTACTTAAAAGTTTCACCCATGAAGGGTGTTATGAGATTTGGCAAGAAGTGGAAGCTTAGTCCCTGGTATAGTGGTCCTTACAGAATATCCAAGAGGATTGGCAACGTAGCTTATGAGTTAGAGCTACCACAAGAGTTAGCAGTGGTTCATCCGGTATTCCACGTATCAATGCTGAAAAAGTGCATGGGCGATCCTTCACTTATCATTCCTACTGAATATATTGGTATCAAGGATAGCTTATCATATAGAGATTCATGTTCAGATTCTAGATCACCAAGTTCGCAAGTTGAGGACGAAGGAAGTAGCATCAGTCAAAGTTCTATGGAGAAATCAGTTTGTTGAGGAAGCTACTTGGGAGGCTAAGGAGGATATGAAGAAGAGATATCCATGTCTCTTAGAATCCGGAGAAGTTCCAAATTAAGGTACTAATCCTTTTCTTGGTTTTTATTTTAAGCTGGCATGTTGTATTGACATTTTGCTTGTTGAGTGTTTGAGCTAGGTGTGATATGTTACGCCTTAGCCTACTAAGAGTAATCTCATTCGAGGATGAATTTTTCCAAGGGGAGATATTGTAACACCCCGCTATACGAAAGAACTAGAAAGAACTAGAATTAGAAAGAAAACGTTTTTGGAAATAATCAAATTTGGAAAGTTTGACAAAGTTAAGCTAAGTATGAGTTTTGGGTCAACTTAAAACGGCCATAACTCCTATCTCAATATGAGTTAGGTGTGCTAAAAGATACCATAGGTAATATCTTTGAATTATCTTTCCAACGCCACTAATTTTGCAAAATTTCGAGTTCGTATGAGGGAGATATGCCCATTTGAAGTTGGGTTGTCTAGATAAGAAAAGTCAAAACCGCATTTTAGAAGGGTATTGTGGTCTTTTCACTACCCAATAATTTTATTTCATTTTTGGTAATTAAGTTGGGGTCTAAACTGATTTGGTTCAGTTTACGCTTCATCAAAATAAGTTAGGGTTTTGAGAGAAGAGAAAAGTAGGAGAGAAAAGAGGAAAAGAAGCAAGGAATCGTCAAGTTCTTGAAGCTAGGCTTGTGGATTTCGTCTAGGGTTGATCCCTACGAGGTATGTGAGATCACATAGCTTTGGGTTCATTCACCCACGCGCCAATCATGATTTAATTCAGCGAAATTATATTCTTCAAAGTATAGAAATTGAGTTCTTGGTGGATTTTGTTGAAGTTTTTATTGGGTTCTTGATGGTTGAAGTTGTTAAGGAATTCTTGATTTAAATTCATGAAATTAAATGTCTTTTTGAATAGATTCTTGCATATTTTGGTTATGTAGTCGAATCTAATTATTTGGGGAAAGAACCAATTGAATCTAGAGGGTTTAGAATTGAAAACGACCAAGAGAATTCGTCAAAATCTGGGAAAAAGGGGGGTCGCGCCACTCAGATCCCCCATCATCAAGCTCTGAAGTATGGCCTATGGGGCGCCGCGCCAGCCAGTGCGCCCAAGCCAGCCTTTGTAGTTCAGGCTCTGGCGCCCCGCGCTACTCATAACGACAGGGTTGCTTGGCCTTCCACCTTTTCCCACTTCTTTCCATTTGAGTTCCCTCACAACGTACCTATGTTTTCTAGTTGATTTCAACACTATAAGGTACGTCTAAACAACATGAAATCATATATAACATGAGATCATGAGCCTTGAATCCATAATTCAATTCAAGGAAAGTTAAGAGTCAAGTCAAGAGAAGTTCATAGAATCCTCCAAAAGTCTTTTACAAATGTTTTAACTTTTGTTTTAAGACTTAAGTTTTGAGTTGAGTAAAGAGTAAAGATTGAAGTTCATTTCTTCGAAAGAGTATATCGGGACTATGTATTCCCAAAGATTAAATGGCTTCACAATTAAGCAAGAGAGGAAACTTTGATTTCCAAGAAAGCCTTTGAGCTAAGTTTTGAGCAATAATCTCAAACCACAGAAAGAAGTTATGTTTTTAAACATATGAGCCAGTATCTTTTAGGAGTAGAATTGAGCACCGAAATGGGGGAGAGTTCAAACAACTCCTAGCCCCCATAAACCATGTGGCCATCATGGGTTGAAAGGGGTCATACTTTTTAGATGATTTCTTAGTGCTTTTTAGCATAGACTAGTGGATCCACTTAGTAGTTAGGTTCTATGCACTTGGCAAGTTATAGAACGACCCTGGCAGCGTGAGGTAAAATGATGTATCATCACATAACTCTTAAGTGATGATTGTTGGTTAGAGAAACTCCCACAGAAGTATTTTGTATTCTTATATACACAAAGTTATTTGTATTTTTATACACACACAGAGTTCATATTGTATCTTTGCATACATACAGAGTTATTATTGTATTTCTACATAAACAGAGTTGTTATCCATGTTTTAAAAGCCTTTTTTATATTGCATTTATATAATTGTTGTTTATTGAAATGAGTTAAGTTGAGTTGAGTTGAGCCCAGGTATTTTCTTTCAGTTCCTTTCAAGCTTATGTCTTATTTTAGAATTCCCCTCGCATGCTCATACATTCAATGTACCGATTCCATTTGGCCTGCATCATTGTTATGATGCAGATACAGGTAACTAGGATCAGCATCCAACGCTTCGTTGATCCAGTTGAGCATTCAGAGTCTTGTGGTGAGCCTCATTGCTTTCCAGAGGGCCTCTATTTATATTGCTTTAGTAGTTTTCATTTCTTAGTATGATCGGGGTTCTTGTCCCGACATCCCTCCTAGTTTAGAAGCTTCATAGACAGTTAGTTAGTTCATTTGGCATTATCTTATTATTGGCTTATGTTGACTTTGAGTTGCCATTTTGGCTAGATGAATGTTCTTTCAAGACATTCCAAGTTATTTCATGTGTTTATCTTTTAAGACAATTATCTTATTATTTAAGTCTTCCGCTATGAGTTAAGCCACACCAAGGGTTCGCTTAGGGCCAATAATGGTTCTCGAGATGATGTGCATCGTTCAAATTTTTACTATAAAATCTTTAAAAAAGGAAAAACTCTAGTGAAGGAAACGATTACACATATCTAATAATATGATCTTGACCGCCTCATTACAAACCTTACAAGGAAATATCAGTGGGATAAAACCTCGTAAGGGACAAAGAGTACAATGCATATTAACTCCCTCTAATGAGAACATCAATCCCCCTAATGAGAACATCAATCCGGAGACTTAAATCTTCACATTCCAAGTTTATGCACCATCTTCTTGAAAGTTGTAGTTGGTAGAGACTTGATGAACAAATCAGCCACATTGTCACTCAAACGAATTTGTTGAACATTAATATCACCACTCTTTTGGAGCTAATGTGTGTAGAAAAGATTTGGCGAAATATATTTCGAGCTATCTCCTTTTATGAAACCTCTTTCGGGATCAAAGAATTATGCAAGCTACTCACTTCAATTTCTTTAAGAAAATAATATATTGCCTTTTGAAAACTCTTTAAGAGCTTAATTCAAGTCATCAACTTGCATAGCAATATGAAAAATTCTTGCTTGATTTAATCTATATGAGGATTATAAATTAGTTTCCCAAAATATTGCAAAAGTTTTAAATTTTGAATCCTTCAGGTATTTTCATATCAATTTTGTCAAGTGACAACATTCACTATTAAATATATGATATCTTCTAGTGTCTAGACTTCAAGTCAAATAAGTTTTACGCTTACCAAGATGCATTATTCCACTTTTAACTTGATAAATATTTCTCGCTAGTATGCTTTAATAGACTTAGAATTCATATCCCTGTATTCTTTTACAATATTGCGCTATATTGTATCAAAAATATCATCAACAAAATATCACTTTGTGTCTGTTCACAATATGACATAACTTATTGAGATCTTATCACTTCATTATTTTCAGGTTCCTACCTCTCTCATGAGATTTCATGAAGTGTTATGTCATATGATCTTCAAGAGCACATTGCCTCCTCATTATGATCATTTCAATCATTTATTTCTCTCATTTTTTCAAGGATTATTTTATTTAGAATCGATTGGTCTATCATGCTTCATGCTTGTTTTAGACTCTGTCATTTAGGGACATTCAATAGGAGCATTTACAACTCTTGTGTTGCTTCTTATCTCACGCTTATGTTAGACAAACTAACATATATCTCAATCTATTTTGGAGAATCCATCTTTGTGCATCATGATATATTCATTAATCATATACTACTCATTAAAATTATCAGATGAAAAATATTTGGTCCCCGACCATAAATCAATTGAGAGAAAAATTGATCATAATTTATTGGTCTGATGCATACAATTACTTTAGTAAGTAATACATTATATTTAAAACCATGAGACTTTATTATCATAAGCAATGATTGACTATTTATTTGAGGCATTGAATGTCACATCAGCTTGGATATTTATCAATAATATTAAAGATGAATTATCTTTATTTCATATTCTGAAAGTTATGCTCTTAACTCAATTACTTTGCACAACAATTTTGTGAATGTGAAACTGCAGGTTGATAATAAACGCACATGTGATCATCATCTTATTGATGCATCTAATTCAACAAAACACATGACAAGTAAACGGGCCAACATTCACCTTTTACACTTTTCAGAATGTAGAAATTTAGTCCCAACATTAGTTGATCCAATCAACTTATCACGAGAACAAGTAACATAAAGAATTCTTGAATAATCTTCTAGTTCTTCAATGTATACCTATTACTCTGTATGCACATCTTTGAGATTGTCAATCATTCATGTTAACTAATAAAATTATTATTAGTAGTAAACTCCAAGTTTACTATCACATTACATTTTGCTTTAGTAAATTTCTAATTTACTATTATAGTAAATTTCAGATATGTTTCTTCTCAATTACTCTACCTCTTTTGGAGGTGAGTTGTGGTCCCATCATAATCAAGTGCACATTTGAATTGATAAACTTTATTTTACAATATTACATTTACTTCAATATTGAATTTATTCAATCCCAATCAATAGACAATAATCATTAAATGTTTGGGATGAAAGCTCTGCAGTGTTATCAAGGTTGATGGACTTAATCTAATTATCAACAAATTATGTCTTAATCATATTGTTGTTGCCAACAATTTTACAAATGTCAAAGTGCAAGATGACGATAGGCACGCATGAGACTATCAAGAAGAAGGACCATAAAGTATCTTACCAACTCACTAGGCGGGTGAATAGGTCCACAAATATTCACATGTATACATTCCTAGAATGCAAGAGCATATACCATGTATACGTTCCTTGAATGCAAAGGACTCAAATTTCAATATTGGTGATGGTCTCACAATTAACTTGCATGGGTAACAAATCGTACTAGAAAATTCATCATTTAAAAGAATCTTTAGGTTCTTTAATGGATGTTCATTTGAATTACCTATAACTCATCTCATCATTATAAGCTGAGGATGTCCCAGACGATCTGAGTATTAAAATTACTGAACTTCTGATTTACTATAGACAGTGACGGAGCCACCTCACAATGAGGGAGTACATTCGAACCCTCTTCGGCGGAAAATTATATTATTTATACCTGGTTAAAATAATTTTTTAGGTATATATAGTAGAAGGCAAACCCCCTTCGGCTACTTCGTGTGTCTATTTATTCAGATTTTGAACCCCCTTATTGAAAATTCTGGCTCCGCCATTGACTATAGAATCTATCTCAATTGCATTAATTCTTGTCTATACAAGCAGAAGATAAAACATTTAACTTTTCTATAACACGTGTCTACCAAGAGACAACTTGGTGATACCAAGTCAACGACAAAAATCATGACCTTTTAGATAACGCTCAACTATAATACATCCAATTCTAAGTGTAGTCGATCGCAATCTAGTATAAGCCCAACAAAGAGTTGGGGTCGATCCCACAGGGAGTGATACGGTAGAGAATTCAATTACGAAGTGAAAGATGTGTTCTAATCGGTTGTAAGAATAGAATTTATCGAAACAATTAAAGTAAGTTTCAGGGGTTGACAACTAGTGTCAAATGGGGGGATTATATTTGTCAATTAACAACTACGAAAATAGGGGAGTATTCAAGTAGAGAGGGATCCTTGGGGACGTGATTGATTAATTGCCAAATTTGGTATACGGGTGATTACTATTTACTGAAAATTGTTGAATCTTAGTGGGTAGGCTAGACTTTAGATGCAATAGTCATATCTCGATCAACTATCATGATTCTAGCGAGTTCTCTCGAACCTCGACATGCATAACAATTATGAACAACCCAAAACCTCAATTAATCTACTCTCTCAAGCTATATTGGTAGGATCGAACTTAGACTCACTTTCTCAAGCTGAATCCACAACAACCCAATCACTACAATCAACAATTGATAACCTTAGTTCTAAAACCTCTTTCTCAAGCAAGCATAGAATACTAGACAAGAACTGCATTTGCAACTACAATTCATGAATTAAGACTCAATTATCAATCGAACATACCTCAAAACAACAATTAAATCCATAATCTAACACCCATAAGCTAATTGAGACAATTAATCACATAATCACACCCCCAATAATGGGGGTTTTAGCCATACAATATAAAAAGCAGGAAAATACTACCCATCAGTCGGGTAACAAGATTTGAGCTTTCACAATGCTTGAAATTAACTTAAAATTAAAACCCAACTCAAAATTCTACTCAAAAACACCAAAAACAGTGTTTGGGATTAAAAACTCAAAGTTAGAACTCTCAAACACTTAGAACATTAGCTCAAAAATTTTGGAACTTGAAACTCTCTTTTCATCTTTTAAAAAATTGCATTTATACTATTCCAGATTTTCAGCTTTTGGATTGATCGGCGGAATAAGTCGAGCATCACTGACCAGGTCGGTGATGTGCCAAGTGTCCCTCTCAATCGCCTTCTTGACTTTCCCCTTCACCATTCAACTACTGTAACTTTAGGAGATCAGGATCCTTATCGTCGATCCATTCGGTGGTTCACCGAAGTGCCATTTCCATCGCTGAGTTGGCTTTTCCCAGGGCTGGCATGTTGTAACTTTAGGCGAGCTGAAGTACCACTTGGCGAGTCGCCGAGTGGTCTTGGCGATTGTCAACTTTTCCTTTCTTCAGATTTTTAATGTTCTTGTCTTGCTCTTTTTCCCTCATAGCTACAAATTAGCGCATAAAGATCAAATTAGAACATAAGATAGGCATTCAAGACACTAAAACTATGAATATTAAGCCCTAAATGAGTCGAAATCTAAGACTCGTCACCACCCCAACTTAAAATTGTGCTTGTCCTCAAGTAAAATACAATATCAATCAGTTCAACAAGGATGTCTACAAATAGTGCTACTCAAAACTCAACATGTGTGCACATAAGAGGTTCAAACTACCCATGCAATGGTCAAATGTGCACCTTAAGTTTTAAATTGTGACTAGCCATCATCAAATAGAACTCAAGCTCACAATGCTTGCTTCAAATGCAAGTTCAAGAACAACAAAAACATTCAAATACCCTCACACCAAGAATGATTTCATGCTCACACAAAACTCATCAAATTTCCAGAATTTCGGAATCAAAAACAACTCTCACACTCTCAAAGATAAACACATGCATGATATCACCCATCAGTTTGCCCGTATTTTCCAACCAACATGACTTTCAGCTCACTCAAGGTCACAAAATCTTTTAAGTCTTGTAATAGGACTAAGGGTAAAGGTATGATTATTTTGGTTTAGTGACTTCTACCTTTCATGAAGCATGTCCTGCATTTCACTTTTTCTCCTTCTCGTTCACTCTTTTTTTATTTTCACAATCCACCCTATGTTCTTTTAAGCATGACTCATTGGATACCCCATTTCTTTTGTCCATTTCACAAACTTTATTTCAACAATTCTTTTCTTTTTCGATCTTTTTCTTTTTTCACTTTTCTCTTTTCTATATTTTACATGGAGGGGTTCCATCTTTATCAACACGATCCTTCAAGGGAGAATTTCTCAAACTTCTTGACTTTCCCCTTTTTTCCACTACAAAGGCCTAAGTTGGTTATTCAAAATAATCAATGTTTCATGAAGATTATAAGTGGGCAAGAAAGAGATCAAGTGTGTTCAAGTTTCATTCAAAGAAAAGGATAGGCTCAAACAGTGCCAAGCAAGGTTCACACTTTCACAAGGTGGTCACTGATTAATGTTTCAAACACACCTCATCCAATTCTAGGTGCAAACAATCGTTAAGCACTATAAAACCCAACAACTGAGTTGGGGTCGAATCCCACAGGGAGTGGTACGTGTTCAAATTCAATTAGGAAGTACAAATGTGATCTAACTAGCTATAGGAATAGATATTATCGAAAAAAGACATATCAAATAAAAGGGTGACACGAATGTCAAATGGGGGTTTTTTATTTTCAAATTATCAACTACAATCAGTTAAATAGCAAGGAGATAACAACAAGGAGAGAGATTCTCAAGATGTGATCAATTATAGGTGAATTTCGATTTATGGGTAATCAAAACTACTAGTAAACAGCAAAATATCAGTGGGTAGGCTAGACTATAATTGAAATATCTTTCTCTCAAACAACTATTCCGCTTCATGTGATTTCTCTCGAACATCAACAAGCATAGAAATTAAGAACAACCCAAAACCTTAGTGCATCTTCTCTCTCGAGCTAGATGGGTAGACTAGGTTTAGGATTCACTCTCTCAAGCTGAACTCATATCAACCCAATACATACAAATCATTAATCAGTAATTTTAGTCCTAAAACCTCTATCTCGAGCAAGCCAAGAACATTATCATAGAACTGTATTGGCAACTACAATTCATAAATTAAACCTCAATTAATGATTAAACCCACTTCAAAAGAGCATTTAGACTAGTAATTAACAATACCCACACACTAATTCAGCCCATAATCACATGATCACACCCAAGAATTGGGTTTTAGCCGAACATCATAAAAATATGAAAACTGTAACCGAATCAATTAGCCATCAAATGGGTAAGAGGAATTCAACCTTTACAATGCTTCAATTTGAAGAAAAATAGAAACCCACTTGTGAAATCTCCAAGTTGAGTCTCCAAACCTTCAAGTCTACTAAGGAAAATGTTCTAGACTCTCCCAAAGATCAAAATTCTATTCCAAGGTAAAAATTCGATCAAAAACCTCTTAAACTAAATGTTCAAAATATTATTTATAGTTTCCAAAAATAAGCCACGAAGGGCTCTTCGGCAAAGTAAGTCAGGCTCGCAGAACCAATCGGTGAGCCACCCTTTGATCTCTTCCATCACCTTTACGCCTTGACATTCAGCATCCTTAAGGTCTGTAACTTTGGGCGATCTAACTTTGCTTAGCGGAACTGCTCGGTGATTCACCGATTGCCCCTTTTCATTGCCAATTTGGTTTCTTCCTTTAGGGTTTGGAACACTGGAACTTTATGCGGTCTAATAAGCCACTCGGCGACACACCAAGTGCTCTTGGCGATCCTCAGGCTCACCCTTCTTCATTTCTTCAGCTTGTTTTGTTTCTTTTTGCATGTTAGTGTCCCTATTTTTTGTTCCTCAATCCATATACCTGAAAATCAAGGATTTAACATTAGTTTATGGCACAAATTAAACATTTGAGAACACTAAATTTATAAAAACAAAGCCCTAAATGAGTCGAAATCTCAGACTCATCAACACCCCCAACTTAAATTTTTGCTTGTCCTCAAGTAAAAACTCATGTTCAGCAGTTCAAAAAGGATGTCTCAAACAGTGATGGATAAGACTCAACTTACTCATGCAATGATCAATTTTGCACTCAAAGATTCAAATTGTGACTCATCATTATCAAAGATGCTCAAGTTCACAATACTTGCCTCAAATGCAAGTTCAAGCTCAACAAAGGTACTCAAATGCCCTCACAACAAAGATGATTCCATATTGATACACAATTTCTCAACAATTTGTAGTTACGAAATCGCATACGACTCTCACACTTACAAAGATGAACACATGCATGACTTCACCCATAGGTTTGCCCTTTTTTTCCAATCAACATTGTTTCAGCTCACTCAAGATCACAAAGGCCTTTTCATGGCTTATAACGAGGTTGAGTGTCAAGGTATGGTCATTTAGGCTCAGTGGCTTTCACCCTCATGAAGTGTGGCCTGAACATCACATTCCTCCTTTTCTTTAACATTTCAAATGCTCATAACCCGTCTCATTATTCAACTTCATATGAATTCTCGGACACCCCATTTCTTTTGCAATTTTCATCATTTATTTCACAACTTTTTCATTCTTTTTCTTTGCTTCTTTTCTCTTTTCTCTTTTTTTTTTTTACATGGAGGTGTTCCATCTTTTTCAAAACCATTTTCAAAGGGGGGATTTCTCACACTTCTTGATTTTCCTTCTCTTATCACCACACCCCCAACTTAGGCTTTTGGCCTTCAAACAAAACCATACTTCATGAGAGTTATGGGTGCATGGATAAAGAGGGCTCACAATTGCTCAAGTTTCTTCCAAGAAAAGGGTAAGGCTCAATAGGGTTCAAGCAAGGTTCACACATCTCACAAGGTTGGCCACAAAAGAGGTATATTGTCAAATTGTTTCACTCTTCAAATTTGTTGCCTAAGATCATTTCAAGTGCTTGCATCACTTAGTCAACCGGACCAACGGAGTAAATTCTAGGTGTCATCACACAATTGTTCAAAGTAATCTCAACACACAAGGCATTGGCACCAATATCAAACAAGACTCCACACTTTCACTAGTGTGTAATGTTCATCACAAGAGGCTCATTCGATAACCATCTAGTCACAACAAGATGCTAAAAGTTCACACATTGTCTATGCAACTTCATTGGCCTCATCGTAGCCGCACATTCATTTCGTTCGATTAAGAGCACCATTCAAGTCATCGGTATTGATCATAAGCGATACTCAAATTTGCACAAGAACCGCCACATTCATACAAAAAAGAGGTGGTACAAATTTTTCAAAATTGGTCAAAACCGTTTCCATTCAAAACAAGGAAGGATCCACAAGCTCAAACATCCACAAAATTGAAATCAAAACACATATATAGATCACCAAACCCAATATTCACCTATATTCACAAACAAAATCAAAACACAAGAGGTAGGTATGGAAATACCTCACCCCACCCATAAAAGAAAATTAGTTGTCCTCAAATGCAACTAAAATAATAAAAATGACAAAGAGGGAGGTAAGGAATGATCGTGTCTACACAGTCGCTCCATCTGTCGAGGCATCAATGCCTGAGGTCACACTCTGATCTTGGGCATCAGTGTACGGGGTAACATCAACACTCGCTCAACTGGAGCCTACCATGGACGTGTCTCTCAAAGAAGTCTGTCGGGAATTCTCATATATGGCACCCTCTAGATCTGCCAGATCGTCATATACAGCAGCCTCTCGCTCCTAAAGTTTCTCCTCATCAGTCTCAGCCTCAGACTCGGCAGTAGAAACATCCTCCATGGTATCATCTTCGGTGGTAGCCGGAGGTACCTCAACATGGGCTGGAATCTCAGTACTCAGATCCTCAGGGGCCTCAGCTACTCCAAATAATGAAGTGAAGTATATGGACTTCAGATGGTCCAATCCTTCCTAAGCTTAGAAACCTCAACTTTCAAAGTCGTAACCTCGGTAGTCACCATTTGTCCTCTCTCACAAGTAACTACTCTCGCAGTGAGAGCATCAATGGCAGCCTGGAGTGGTATAAGTGCAGCTGTGATGGCTCACTCAATCATCCAAGGCACCTCGGCCTCTAGCCGAGAAGCCCGCACATCTACAGAATGGGCTAGGTGCCCCATCTTGAAGAGCATGGTCTGAGCGATTGGAGGCCTGGAGGTAGTGGTACCTGAAGTAGCTCTAGGATCTTGGGAAGCAGTAGAGGAACCTGGGGCCTGGGAGGGACCAGAAGTAGATGTACTTGAATGCCCGGAGGCCGGAGTAGGCAAAGATGCCTCTACAGGTATCGAATCAATGTCAATCTCCGGGATGTGTCCACTGGAGCTGCTCTCCTCCTATCCGCCTCATCCTATATGTACTCGGCCTCAATGCGCCAGATGTCCATGGAGGATATGGGTGTGACCTCAATGTCCCTCTTCTCTTAAAGAGGAACTCCAGCCCGCCGACATAGCTTTATAATAAGCACTGAGAATGGCTGGGACGTCTGGTGTTGTTTGGACCTCATGGACATCTCTTGCTCTATCATAGGTCCCAAGTTGAGCCACTTCTTGGCAATGATGGACCCGAGACAGGTCACCTTTGGGTGGTGGAGGATAGACTCATTCTGTGAGGGCATGATAGAACTGCTGATAAACCCGAACCAATACCGGCCTGCTATATTCAAATCCTTCTTCTCAATAGGTAGTCTGACCTCAATCTACCTTGGGGTGGTGTCAGAAATGAGGGGAGCTAGCTAGCCCTTGAGTTCATCTAGTGTCTGTGAGGTCATATGCGTGCACAACATTTGTGGTCCTGCCAAGTACAGGACTAATGTGATAGCTACTGCAGCCCACTGTCTTTACCCGATCCATCACGGACTTCACCAGTCTAAAGGCACTATCCTTCTTCTTCCCCTGGGGTACTAGATCACCATATGTTGTGTAGAATTCTCTGACCTAGGTGGGAATATATGGGCCACGGGGCCTAGTGAATAAGTCAAGCATGTGGTACTGGAGTGTGTCCCAAACATTAAGATACCCGTTCACTACACCATCCGTGGACAATCTCTTTTCTTCCAAAATGGTCCTTTGTCCCTTGGCCTTTAGCCTGTTGAGTAGCCAGGGAGAAGGGCCCTGAAGTGGTGGTGCTGGGACCACCGTCTGTGACAGAGCAGGCACTGAATTAGTTACAGGAGGGGTAGACTCCAGGATCCTAGACGGATCTTTGTGAGAACTTGCATAAATCTCTGTTCATCGGGACTGTAGTGGTTGGTCATCATCCGGCTCGAAGAGTGAGACCTGAGAATTAAAAGAGTCCCCATCACTACTGAAGTTATGCTCCGGTCTCTCAGGTACGGGCGTTTTTCCCTTGCCCTTGCCTCCCTTTGAAAGTGCTTTCTTGCCTTTTTTGGAGGAAGCAGCAGCTCCCTCATTGATTACAATGCCCCATACTCTTTTGCGGGGCGGCATTCAACTTTCGTCCCAATTGGTCCTAGCCATATCTACAAAACATATCAAAAAGAGTTGGAAAATTTCAAGAAAAGTTTCAGAATTCAAGTTGCAGATATACTCATCGAACCAATCGGCGAGTCATCGAGTCAGTTTGGCGAGCCAGATCGGGATCGCCGAAGGGACTAGCCTAAAAAAATTTCAGAAAAATGATAGGTTAGTGATGTATAGGGCCATTCAGAGAATCGTCGACACCACTCGACGAGCTCAGACTAGCCTGCCAAATTTAACAGTGTGTTTTAGAGGTTAGGAGCGCAGAAAGGGCGATCAAAGGGAACTTTCGGCGAGTCGCCGAGTGAACTCTGCGATCTCAAGTTTCTCGCTGAAAGTTACAGACTCTAACTAAGACAAATTGAGAAATTAAAGGCGATCAATGGGGACGTTGGCAAACCGCCGAACCGTTCGGCAAGCTCGACCCAGCTCGCCAAATTGCCCAATGTGCCAAATTTCAACCCTATTCCCAAAATCAAACCCAATGCCCCCCGAAAACAAAATCAAACTACACACATATGCAATTAGAACAAGACCCATGCCTCTTTGGTACTCAAACTTCCCCCGATTTGGCCAAAATTGGCCATTTGACAACTTTTGCCCCTGAGAATGATGTCAACCGCTCTATCATTGGGAAAATTACATTATATGGCTTAATCTGGGGTTACTCAAACTTCACTCAACAAGACCCAGCATAAATTAACTACAACCCAATAATTTAAGATCAATTTAAACACACAAAATTTGGGGAATCATCATTTTAAGCAAATAGGCACAATTTCAAAAACTAAAACAAGCAAACCAACACATCAAATACAATTCCAACATAGGCTCAGCACACAACAACACAATTTTACCAAATGCATTTGGGTTCAACTTCTAAACTAGAGTTCATGGATCGGAAAACCAACCTTTTAGCCGAATGAAGAATTTGATATGCTAGGAGACAATGTAATCCAAATCCAAGCACGAGATCAAGAGCAAAAAGCAACAAAAATAGGTAAATATAAAATATCTAAGGTGCAGATGAGAGAGTACGGGGTTTGAAATGAGGGAATATGAAAGATTTTGAATTTTAAACGGTTTGGCCTTTTAAAACCTTTTAGTTCGCAGCCCTTTTGGCGGTGTTAGTCGACCACGTTGAACTACTCAGCAATGCGCCGAGTGGTGACTTATCTCGCTGAGTTTTATAGGACCTCCAGTTAATTTGGGGGTCCAAACGCCGAAAAAAATTGGGCTCGCCGACCTCTTCGGCAAGTCGCCGACTGAACTCTTTGGCTCTCCAACCTACATTTCTCAAACGCACTCCACTTTCAACCTGCACAATCAACACTCGTTATTCAAAAATCAAACTTGAAAAATATAAAAACCTGGGTTGCCTCCCATGAAGCGCCTTAGTTGATGTCATGGCATGACGCAAGTACCCATTCAACCTTCATTTGTGGGGTTCGTCATAGTATCACTAGGTAACCCCCATTATTGTCTTGGGTTTAGATGAGAAGAAATTTGACCCATTTGGGTCTCCAGCTACTTGATAGAGACGGAATGAGAGGTCACCGTCTGGTTGAGAGTCGATACATCTTCCTTCATTTCCTTCAGCACTTTATCGGATCCTTTAACCTTGTTAAGAATGCGTGAGAGCATGTCTTCCGTACGGACACCCTCAAAATCTTTGGGCTTTTGACACTCATAGGGAGGAACATACATATCCATCTTCCCTTCTCTCTCTTTCCAAGTGGCATTTCGATCACGCCAATCTCTATCACGGTCTCTCCAGCCCTTATCTCTATTCCATCCTTGGTTTCCACTCGGCTTGGGTAGTTAGCACGATAACCTCCTCCTTGGTTCGTTAGGAAGTTCACTTCCTCATTGTACAACGCTTCAAATTTGGCCTCGGGGTTTACACCACTAAGACCGACAGCATTAACACTCTTTGTACCAGCACCCATAACATTTTTGGCCAAGATGTCCAGTTGGGTCATCATCTTTGCCGTGTTTTGGTCTCTCGCTTGATCGTTTTCAATTTGTTCCTTTGTCAATTAATAAGTAAGAGGAGAGACTTGGTCTTCGCGAGTGTACCATGCCCGATTAATCTTGGTCATGCCATCCAGGAGTTGGGCTGCTATTGCATAAGGTTGTTGCATTAAACGTCCCGGAGAAAGTTGATCATCCACTCCCTTGTTCACCAAATCGAGGCTTCTGTAGAAGTATCGCAGTAGTATATTATCGGCCAATCCATGAGTTGGGCATTGCAGCACCATCTTCTTAAACCTCAGCCAAGTCTCATGGATTGGCTCACCCTCCAAACGCTTGAAGCTTTGGATATTGTCTCGAAGAGTCATCATCTTCAAATGGGGAAAGAATCGCACTTGGAATGCGGTAATAAGCTCATCCCACGAAGTGATAAAATCTCTTGGCAACTCAGCCAACCATTTGCTTGCCTCGCCCATAAGAGAAAATGGGAACAACCTCAGCCGGACCAATTCTTGAGATATGTTCTTAAAGGAGAACGATCCACAAACATTAAAAAAATCGGTATATGCTCATGGGGATCCTCATAAGCCAGTCCACCAAATAAACCCTTCAGTTGTAGGAGCTGCAACAAAGTATTTGTGATGTGAAACACAGTGTTTCCTTCAGCTGGAGGTAAACGAATGGCACCAACCCCACCCATTTGGTTTGGGTCATTGACTTCATTGAGATTCCCGATGTCATCTTAGTGGCTCACTTGGCTACCATTACTTCCGTTGATGCTCATTTCCTCCTCTGTTTTAACAAGCAACACAAAACCAAAAACAAAAATAAGTAGATTCAACCATAACTACAAAGATCACAATTTAACTTCAATAAAAGAATTTTAAACAACATCACTACCTGGTAGCGGCGCAATTTTTTATTAATGTTTCAAACACATCTCATCCAATTCTAGGTGCAAACGATCGTTAAGCTGTATAAAAAATAATAGATAACTAAAAACTGGGGAAACCCCAACTAGTCTGAATGTATAAACCATACTAAGAGTTTAATAACAATTGAAATATAAGCTTTACAATTCAAGTTGATTCTACTACTATGTTTGAAAAGCCTATAACTGAGTTAAGTTGCTGGGACATGCCCCCCAGCTAACTCTAACAAAATTGAAAACTAAATAAAAAGACTAATATGAAAAGCATGTCTATTGTCCTCGAAGTATGAGGACTCACCACTGAAGTTGCTGAAATGTAGACCAATAATCGTTCTAAGCGTGATCTGGATGCTGAATACCTGAACCTACATCATGAAAGGATGTAGCACAGAGTATGTGTCATGTACTGAGCATGCGGGATATAGATACTAAGTTGAATAAATATATATATATATATATATATATAAGTTGAACAAAGCATAACTGAGCAATGACAAACTGAGCAAGAATTTAAATACTGAAACATAACTGAAAAGCTAAACTGAATGCAATGAACAAGTGCTAATCATGAACATGACATGCTAAACTGAATACTGATCTATATACTGAAAACATGCTCAAATGCACAAGAGTCTGACTGTGGGAGCTACTAATAACTGACATAAACCACGTGAGCTAAACACGAAATCCGATGTATATGCCCCATTAAAAGGACCCAATATACCTTGCCAGGGGTATAAAGGCATTACTGGTGTGATCACTAAATCTAATGCCCAACAAATGGGACTTATACTCCTACGAGGGCACGTAAATCTGGGAATATGAGGGTACGCTGAACCCTAGTCCAACTCGGTGCTAAGTCTACTCCCAACTGAATATGTATATGACACAAATGTAACTGAAATGCTGAATTTTTGAATAGCTCCAAATACTGACATGCAATCTGAGAATGCAACATTTATATACTGATAATGTAACATTCAAAATATAGAGCATGATTATTTGTTCAACTGACCTAGCAAGTGTAATTCATGAACTAGAGAATCTGCACAACTAGGGTTCTAAGTTTCATACAAGGAATTAAACAAACTTTCCAAGAAACCTGCTATTTTGATTTAGGATAGTACAATAGCTAAAATACAGTAAATATCCAAGGTTTTAGAAACCCTAGGTCTAAACAAGATATGGAGAATCAAGGAACTGACTTAATTCTAGGGAGCTAGTGGATGAAAGGAACCCACTAGTGAAATCCCACATATTTGGTGATGAAATCTACAGAGAAATCCTTTGGATTTCGGGGGATGAACCTTGAATAACACTGGTGCTTGTTCTTGGGAGGTTTGGTCAACTTTTTCCTCTTCTTTTTTCTCCAAGTTTGGATGACTTTTTGGAGAATGAGGGTTCTAGGTAAGTCTGACTAAGTTATTAGGCTTAGACTAAGTAAAGTGACGTAGTTTAGGCATTAAACGACGTAGTTTAAGGGCCCTAATGCATAGGAAAAATACCTAAATAACCCTAAATTTAAAGTTGACGAAGGCCATCCACGGAGAGACCTATGGACAATCGTTTGGACTACCAACAGTCGATTGTAGTCGTGGTTCGTGGTCTGCCCGACAGGGCTTCACTAAAACAAGCATAAATTATTACTCGGAGCTGAGATTTTAGCAAACTTTGTGGCGTTGGAAAGAGGATTCAATTATCTTTAATTTGATAGGTCATGGGCCACCTAATTCATTTTTACCAGAAGATATGACAGTTTGAAGTTGACCCAACAACCAATTCCCTCCAATTGGCTGCTGACCCTCACCTACGGTCTGTATGTCCAACCAAGGACCGTACTGGTCGGTTGTGGGTGGGATTAGAGACCATCAACATTTGGGCCTTAACGACATAACCCCACCTACGGTCCGTGGTTCTACCAACGGTCTGTGAGTGGTTTCGTCGATACTAGCCCCAGTTTTTTTGAAAACTAGGATTTTCTTCATTTTGAGGTCTGAGGTACAAAATTTTTCAATTTACAACAACGAAATTAGGGGAGTATTCAAGTAGAGAGGGATCCTTGGGGATGTGATCGATTAATTACCAATTTTGGTATACGGGTGATTACTATTTACTGAAAACCATTGAATCTTAGTGGGTAGGCTAGACTTTAGATGTAATAGCCATCTCTCGATCAACTATCACGATTTAAGTGAGTTCTCTCGAACCTCGACAAGCATAACAGTTATGAACAACCCAAAACCTCAATTAATCTACTCTCTCGAGCTAGATTGGTAGGATCGAACTTAGACTCACTTTCTCAAGCTGAATCCACAACAACCCAATCACTACAATCATCAATTGATAACCTTAATTCTAAAACCTCTTTCTCAAGCAAGCATTAATACTAGACTAGAACTGCATTTGCAACTACAATTCATGAATTAAGACTCAGTTATCAATCGAACCCACTTCAAAACAATAATTAAATCAGTAATTACTAACACCCATAAGCTAATTGAGACAATTAATCACATAATCACACCCCCAAGAATGGAGGTTTAAGCCACACATTATAAAAAGTAGAAAAATATTACCAACTATGTTCTCCATCAATTGGGTAACAAAATTCTAGTCTTCACAATGCTTGAAATTAACTTAAAATCAAAACTCAAATTAAAATTCTACTCAAAAACTCCAAACAGTGTTTGGGATCAAAAACTCAAAGTTAGAACTCTCAAACACTCATAACATCCGCTCAAAATTTTGGAACTCAGAACTCTCCTTTCATATTTTAAAAATTCGCAATTATACTCTTCCAGATTTTTAGATTTAGGACTGATCGGCGATATTAGTCGAGCATCGCCGATCAGGTTGGCGATGCGCCAAGTGTCCCTCTCAATCGCTTTCTTGACTTGCCTCTTCACCATTCAACTCCTATAACTTTAGGTGATCAAGATCCTTATCGCCGATCCATTCGGCAGTTCGCCGAAGTGCCATTTCCATCGTTGAGTTGGCTTTTCCCAGGGCAGGCAGGCTGTAACTTTAGGCGAGCTGAGGTCTTGGTGATTGTCAACTTTTCCACTCCTTTTTGCCCGGTAATGTCCTTGACTTGCTCTGTTGCCCTCATAGCTTCAAATTAGCACATAAACATCAGTTTAGAGAATAAGATAGGCATTTAGGACACTAAAACTATGAATTTTAATCTCTAAATGAGTCGAAATCTCAGACTCATCACTTTTTCATGCCTAGCATGGTAGGAATACATCTATTTCAAAGAATGGATCTGTATTTTAGGCATTTATCAAAAGTTTTGATTTTTCATGAATGGAACACAATCATCGATCTAAGCATATTCTTATGATAGCTTAGTACCTCATTCCACATTTATGTGCATTATTCAATCATTTGTCTTCTTTCAGACATATTATACACTGCTACCATATTCACTTTAGGGAATGAAATGGTTTCAATAGGATATGTTTCATGACTAATTTCACCCAAAATACATTATTATATCATCAATATGGTACATTGAGATTCAAACTCAATGTCTTATTCTTATAAAGGCTTGTTATACCATATATAAATCGATGGGACTTAAATCCAACATCTTTGATCACGATTTATCAAGACAGAAGTTTGATGTCTTACACTCTTGGTGCGATTGGACATGAATCCATCATCTTACCATTTTGGTGCGATTTGACATGAATCTATTGTCTTATCCTGTTGATGCAATTGAACATGAATCCATCATTTTATCCTCTTGGTGCAATTGGACGTGAATCCATCGTCTTATCCTTTTGATGTGGTTGGACATGAATCCATCGTCTTATCCTCAATCAATGACATAATATGTCAAAATTCATTATCAAACATTTAAAATATTATCACTTCTAATGGTCATAGACATAATTATTTAGCCATAACAAGACACGAAAAAAAACTTCTATAATTATATAATAACACCGACGGCTCGTAAAATAAACAAAGCTTTATTGAAATCTAGCATGACTACTCAAATTTCACCAATTATTTAATTTGTACTATGCACAACAGTTTCAAATAATTATTCTTTGGCATTTGAAACTATTGATTTAATAAAGTCACTGTCCGTTGGAGGTTAAGCAAATAATCCCCTTTTTTAATAATTAGCACTAATGCACTTGTGTTTGGAGTTATATATAACACTAGGATTAATAATAATAATAATAATAATTTACTGGAGATTAAGTGCTGAAAGTGGTTATGAACGATTAAATATGAGTTTCAAATAATTATTTTAGACCGTAAATTATTTTTTTTCGTACCTCAGATGATGACTTTAATACCATTGAAGATCTTCCTAATTTTGTATTTTTTGGATAAGTTAGAGACTTGTGTTGATAACGTGTTATGAAATTATATAAAACAATGAGAAGAAAGTAGGAAGAAGAGAGAAGACTTATTGTTTCTCTTGAGGGATGATTATACAATGAAGAGAACCCCTCTATTTATAGGAAAAAATTGACTTGGTCCCAAAGTTAGGGTTCTTAAATTTTCTCTAATAGATAGACATTCACTATATTTATAACATTTTCGTCCTTTTTTTTTTCTTTTTTTTAAATCTCTTTTTTCTAATGTAAAAATTATTCCAGATTCCTAATTTTTGTGGGGCTGATAATAATCTATAAATATATAGATTATTATTATTGTTATTATTGTTATACTATTATTACTATTATATTATTATTAATAATAATAATAATATTATTATTAATATTATTATCTCCATTTGTTAAAATATTTCAAATTAAAAATATGATAACATTCCAAAAAAAGAATCACACACGTAGTTAACTATTACTTCCTCCGTTTCAAAAAGAGTGATCTAGTTTGACTTGGCACGAAGTTTAAGAAAATAAAGAAGATTTGAATTTTATGGTCCTAAATTAAAGTTATGTCAAATGTACAAAATTTGTCTTTAATCTTATGGCTTTAAACATGACATATATAAAGCTGAAATTAAAATGTTACCAAAAAGAAGAAAAAGGTCATTCTTTTTTAAACTGACTAAAAAGAAAAATAAGTCTTTTTTTTTCACACGGAGGGAGTATTAAAATTTGAAATTTAAAAACACTGTAAAAAGTTATTAGATAAAAGTGCAAAACTCTAAACCATTTATTTGTGTTTAGACTCCCACTAATACTTCCTTTCGTCATTTTTTTTTCTTTTTATTCTATTTTAATATATTTTTTTAATGTAGAAATTGTTTCAGATTCCTAATTTTTGTGGGACTGATAATAATCTATAATTTAAAAACTACCAAAATATAAATTAACAAAATTTTGATTTTTTAAAATAAATCTGTAAACTAAATGACCACTATCAAAAATAACTTTTTTTTTAAATGCTAAATAATATTAAAGAAAAAGAATAATGCTACAAATCCATTTAATTGTGGATGTTTCTCTTAATCTATTCCTAACGTAATGTATCTATTTATTGTATTAATTAGATATTGTACTAACGTATTTGTCAAAGGTGGTAAAAGGATGACTTGTAAATCCTATAAAAGGGTAGTCTTCACCCTTGTAAAATACAACTTGAAGAGATTAAATAAGATTCTCTACTTTATACTTTCCATCACCATTTTTCTCCCTTTCTTGTTTAAGTATTCTTGTATTTTCCTCTTATTTTATAACACATTATCAGCACGAATCTCTAACCAATTGAGACCTACTTAATTTGGGATTATCTTTTTTCCTAAAAGTTAATGAATTTTCTTTGAGTCAGGTATACATTTATATGATTATAACATCTATAATAAGACTTACATTAGTCTTTTATCTACAATTTTATTACTTCATACATAAATTGCTTTAGGTATTATTATGATATTTTATTAAGCATAATAATCAATATGTTTCAGATTTATATTTTATGTTGTTTATATTCTACTAACTTATAACTCTAAATTAATAATAGGCAATATGATAACATGCTAGTTAGAATACTTGTAAGTATTTTCTTGTCATAAATTTATGATAAATATTTATGTGTCATAACAAAGAATATTATTGTATTAAATATGACTTGAAATTCTTACAAAACTTTGGATATCTATTGAAACTAGTAATAAATATTGTAGAATAATTAAAAAAAAGTAATATATATACTTATTTTTTGACACGTATGTTGCATGTAATTACCAATTAAAAAATATATGTTATAATAAATAGTATTACTTATTTAAGCAAAGATTTGAATAATAAGTTTTGCACAAAATAATATTGCAGATTCTTTTGTGAATGTTCAGTGTGGATCGTCACACATATCTCATATTCACGCGAACCTATGAAGATGGTCAATGAAAAAATTTATTAGTTAAACTCAATAAAGTATATATTTATTTCAATTTGATAAGGTTCAATCATGTTAGTCGTATCTCACTAATATTACCTTATAGACTATATTTTTTGTGTATTTTTCCTGTTATCTAACCAGATGTGCTTTGCATGTGTATTCCACGTTAAACTCTCTAGATGGCATATGAACATGTGAAGAGAACAACTACATTTTATTTTTTAGAACTATTTTTTGTATATTAATTTTTATTTTATAAGTTATAACATAAAAGATGACATTGTTGTTGTTGAATCTCATATTTGATTTCTCGATTGACTTTGTACATAAATCAAAGACAATAATCTGATTGTCCATAGCTAATGAGAAAGGTTTCCTTTTTTTTTAATCGGAAAACCAAAATTTAAAATTAAAGAATATACTTTATATGTGAAATCATGTATATAATAACATGTTTATCTTACACCCAATAAAGATATAGTTCATATACTTGTAAACGATTTTCAATTTATTCAGCCAAACATGATTCGTCCAAGGAAAAATAACAACTCCGTGTTATGACATATATAGGGGCTGTATAATAATATGAAAAATTATTGGTCAAAATTTAATATAAGGAAAGATGAATGATAGAAATAATTAATGTAATAACTATGAGAATGCATAATATTATAACTAAAGAATGTAAAATAGTCTGAATAACGTTTGCAATAATTAGGGAAAAGGGTCTGAAAAATACTCTAACTTTGGCCGAAATTGTTGTTACGATACCAAACTTTATGGAGGACCTTTTACCCCCTGCACTTTTTAAAAGTGTATTTTAAAGGTATATATGTGCCCACGTGAACACGTTACTATTTAAAATGATGCAATATTTATGATGTCCACGTGGGCACATATATACCTTTAAAATACACTATTAAATAGTGTAGGGGGGTAAAAGGTCCTCCATAAAGTTCAATATCGTAACAGCAATTTCGGTTAAAGTTCGGATATATTTCAGACCTTTTTCCCCAATAAATAACTAAGAAAATTTACAATGTTATAACTAAAGAATTAATGTGCAATAGCTGAATTTCTAATAAATTTTATACTTACATAAATAAATAGGTATTTTAATTAATGTTACTATTTTTTTATAGTTATTAGATTTTAATTTAGTGTAGGGACAAAATGAAAATGTTTATTTCATATTACTGAATATAAAGTTTATTTTGTAAATGATAAATTTTAAATGATTCATATATATTCACATGTTTTAACATTTGTTGTGAGTATTTTTAAAATAAAAATAACTCGGAACATTTTAAAATAATATATTTTGAAGTTAGAAAATCTTGTTAACTTCATAATACATTCGTGACATATATAATACATTAATGAAAATGTTTATCTCATAAAAATTAGTTATTAAATAAATAAAAAATATAAACTAATACAAACCTCAACTGGCATTATTACAAGTCATATGAACTTTTCTTCGTTTAAAATATTGAAATATTAAGTTATAGTAAGTAAATAAAACAAAAGGGCAATGTTTATATAGTAACAACTATTTTGAAGCAAACTTTCTGACAATCTAAATAACATAAGTAGCATTGATAAATAAAGTCATTCTTTTGTCTTGAGCATCAATAAAACAAATCGTGACGATTCTCTAACTCTTGAGAAGTTTAATAATTTTTTAAAAAGATATTCAGAAGCATATATCTACATCACAAGAGAAACTGTTAACAAAAACAAATAAATTTAGACTACATCATGTTAACTTCATATATTGGAACATTACATGCTAATATATATATATAAGCAAATCAAAATTATTTTCTTCAAGTACTCGAGGTTATGGAATATACCCTATTAGGATAGAACGAATTACTTCATCAGAATAGTGGTACCTCATATTCCGCTAAACTTCAAACTCATTCAACGATAATAAATCACACCAATTTTTTTAAATTGCAAGAAGAAAAAGAGTAGAAGATTAAAAAATATTGTGGTTCAAAAATGAGAGGAAGTCCCTCTATTTATAGTCAACAAAGAGTAGTATGAACAAGTGTTTTTTGTGTCTTCTCTGTAAAGTCATGACCTTTCCGAGAAGTCACAACTCTTTGGAAAAGTTGCAACTCATCAAAAAATCACAACCCTTTGAAAAAGTCACAACTTATCGGAAAAGTCACAACTCATCGAAAAAGTCACAACCTAGGTTAGGAATATTATAGTAATTTAACATTCAAGATAGGAGTTCATGCTTTTAAGGTAATATATATATATATATATATTAAATTTTCCGATTCAATACTTCATGAGTTCACATGTTTTTATAACATTCATGTTCATGCATATAATATATTTAATACTCATATGATACTTTATTATTTAAAATATTAATTTTCCATTTATTACAAAGAAACAAACATCATGATGTTAACTCAATTATTTTATGATAGTTTTCATCATGTTAAATTTGTCAAAACTTGAATTTGTGGCACTTGACAATTCTGGAAAAAAATATTGTCATGGATACTTGATGTTGAAATTCACCTTACCGCTAAGGATCCGTGATAGTATAATCGAATGAAATAAAACATCAAGTCAAATGAAGTAAAGGGTATGATTTTCCTTCGTCATCATCTTGATGAAAGCCTGAAGGTTGAATACTTGATAGTAAAAGATCCACTTGAATTGTGGATAGGTTTGAAAGGGAGGTATGACCACCTCAAGGTAACGGTATTGCCAAGGGCTCGTTATGAGTGGATGCACTTACGATTTCAAGTTTATAAAATCGTAACTGAGTATAACTCTGTTGTATTTAGAATCACTTTCCAATTGAAATTATGTGGGGAAACTATAAAAGATGAGGACATGTTGGAAAAGACACTAACTACTTTCCATCCCTCTAATATGATATTACAACAGCAGTACTGTGAAAAGGATTTTTAGAAATATTTTGAATTGATCCATGCCTTCTGATGGTTGAGCATCATAATGACCTTTTAATGAGAAATCATGAAGTTCATCCCATTAGAATGACTCCATTACCGAAAGCAAATGGGGTAGAAGCACACAACTAGTCTGAAATAAGATAAAATAATTGGAGCCATAATAATGTGTGTGGGTATGGCAAAGGCAAAAGACGATATAATAATCATCAAGGTGGTGGTCATAACAAAAGGGAGAACAATATGGGTTCTCAAAATAATCCTTCTAAAGGAAAGAGTGATCAGTGACATCGTTGTGACCTTAAAGGTCACGGAAAAAATGAATGTCGGAAACCTGAGTATTTTGTTAGGTAGTATCGAACTTCCTTCAAAAGAAAAGGAAATAAAGGTGGTGTCTCCTCTTCTAATGTCCGGATGGAGTCACATTTGACTCTCAAAGATGATATTCAGGCAGGTTCTTCTAAAAAATATGATGAGAATGTTGAGGTAAAGTTAGCATTGAAAGATAATGCTTTTGATTGGCTCGATGATATTACTCATCTAGAAGCTGAGAACTTCATTGGGGATCGCAACTGAAGATTGATAATTGAACTGAAAATGAATAATGTTGTTATGTGTTTTTAATGTCTAACTGAAAGTTCATGTACTTAAATTTTCTTTTATTAAGTTTCGTACTTCTTATTATGTATTTTTATTTTATAAAGATAAATAAAATATTTCAGTCTTCGGTTGGATGCAAGATGAGTAATGGAAATATGTGTCTTTTGGACAATTTCACAACTCATATGATACTAAGAGAAAAGAAATATTTCCCTTATTTATTTATGAAAAAGACATATATTAATACAATATTCGATAGTACAAAATTGATTAAGGGCTCTGGAATAGCGGCCTTATTACTACCTAGATGAACATTATTGGTAATTCATGATGCATTGTATTATAGTAAGTCTCAAAGAAACTTGTTAAGTTTCAAGGTTATTCGCCAAAATGGTTATCATGTTGAGACTGTGAATGAAGAAAAGGTTGAATACCTTGATGTTACTACAATAAATGTGAAGAAGAAAATTGTACATGAAAAATTGTCTGCACTTTCTTTTGATTTGTATCATACAAATATTGGTACGGTTGAATCACATGCCGTAGTAAATAAAATATTTACTGGTTCTAATGATTTTATCATTTAGCATGATCGGTTGGGCCAGCCCTATTATAATATGATGCGCAGCATAATTGAGAATTCACTGGGCATTCTTTGAAGAACCAAAATGTTCTTCAATCAAAGGAATTCTCATGTGCTTCTTGTTCTCAAGGAAGTTGGTTATCAAACCATCAACAATGCAGCTAAGGTTAAGTGGAATATCCTACATTTCTAGAACGGATACAGAGTGATATATGTGGGCCTATTCACCATGCATGTGGACCATTTATATATTATATGGTCTTGATGAATGCATCTACAAGATGATCACATATGTGCTTATTATCAACTTGCAATATGTCTTTTGTGAGGTTGTTGCCTCAAATAATAAGGTTAAAAGCACAATTTTCATATTATGCAATAAAGACAATTCATCTTGGTAACTCTACATCTCAGGAATTTAATGATTATTGTTTGTCCACTAGAATAACAATTGAACATCCTAATGCACATGTTCATACTAAAAATGATCTAGTAGAGTCATTGATTAAACATCTCCAATTGATAGCTAGACCATTATTGATGAGGATAAAGTTTTCAGCTTCAATATGGAGGCATGCTATTTTGCATGCAGCAACACTAGTGTGCATAAGGCTAACCAGTTATCATGATATCTCCAGGAGCAAAACATTTCCCATTTTAAAATCTTTGATTGTGCGGTATATGTTTCAATTGCTCCACCACAACGCACAAAGATGGGTCCCCAAAGAAGGTTGGGGATATATGTTGGATAGGAATCTCATTCTATTATAAAATATTTGAAACCTAGAATCAGAGATTTATTTACGAAAAGATTTGTTGATTGTCATTTTGATGAATCAATATATCCAACATTAGGGGGAGAGCAAGCAGTTGGGAAATGAGATAGATTGAAATTCACAATCACTATCTCATTTAGATCCTCGAACAAATCAATGTGAACAAGAAGTTCAAAAGATGATTTATTTGCAGAATATTGCATATCAACTACCAGATGCATTTACTAACCTTCCACGGGTTACTAAACCATATATCCGAACTACTAATGCTCAAGTTCAAATTGATGTCCCGATAGGATAAAATATTAAGGCAAATGAGTCTGCACCACGCTTAAAATGTGGTAGACCAATTGGTTCCAAGGATGAAAAACTTCGAAAAAAGAAAGGAATAAATGATCAAGATGATCATAAAATGGAGGCAATTGCTCATGAAGAGCTCCGAGACATAATAAATGATGACAGCACTGAGGAGGTTCATGTACCTAAAAATAATGAGAATGAGGAAATCTCAATAAATTATGTCTCAACGAGAAAAATGTGAAATTGAAATAATATTGTGGTGAATAATATTTTTACCTATAACGTTGCAGTTGAAATAATGCAACAAGATGAGGATTTGAAACAAAAATCTGAATGTAGACAAAGAATGATTGGTCAAAATGGAAGGAAGCAATTCAAATAGAATTAGCTTCACTTGAAAATCATCAAGTTTTCGAACCAATAGTCCAAACACCTGAAGGTGTCAAGCCAGTTGGGTATACAAGTGGGTTTTTGTGCAAAAATATAATGAAAATGATAAAGTCGAAAGATACACTACTAAAAAAATGTCAAAAAACGACGGCCAAAAGCGACGGACTGCGTCGCTTTTTGGTCAAAATCGACGAAAAAGCGACGCAGTCACCTCCGTCGCTTTTTAGCCCGACGCTTTTCAAAAAGCGACGGACTGCGTCGCTTAAAAGTGACGGACTGTGTCGCTTAAAGTGACGGACAGCGTCGCTTTTCAAAAAGCGACTAACAGCGTCGCTTTTTGACTTTTTTTTTTGAATTTTTTTTTAACAAAAGCGATGGACTCCATTGCTTTATTTTAATTTTCATTTTTTTTATTTTTAAAAAGCGACGCAGTTCGTCACTTTTCTGAAAATTTTATTTTTGAAAATCCCTGAAAAGCGACGGACAAAACCATGTTGTCTGTCACTTTTCTGAGATTTAAAAAAAAAAAACCCAAAAAAGCGACGGATAAAACCACGCTGTCCGTCGCTTTTCTGGGATTTTTAAAAAAATAAAACTCAAAAAAGCGACGGACAAAATCACGTTGTCCGTCGCTTTTCCTGCAATATTTTTGAAAGCAGAACCTGGCAGTTTCTGTTGCCCACCTGCAAATGCAATTCAATTCAATTCTACAATATTCAGCTCAATCAAACACACAATTATAAACAATCTAAACAAAACATAAAACAACAAACTTAAAATAACATTAAAAAGTATCTAATTCAAAAATTAAAGACTGATAAAGTCTTTCAAATTTCATTTCAAAATTACAAAAAGCTCATAAATGTCTAGAGATCTAAACTAGGGAGTGGGTTCTACATAATCATCATCATCACTCTCGTCGTCAGTGTCATCGGGAGCCGAAGTAGTGGGTCGACGAGCGAAGTTCATCACTTGTTCTTTGATTTGCTGAACAGTCTCACTCATGCTTTCTTGTTCAGCTACTCTTCTCCGCTCCGAATCTGTCAGTGCCGTTGTAAGCTTAGTTATTTGAGATGACATAGCAGCAATCTGAACACCGTCAAATGTCTTAGCTTGACGTGACGATCCAATTCCTTCTAAGCCTGACTGGAGTCATCTTACATCGTTTCGAGAGCCTAAACCATAGACTCTACTCTTGTGTGTCCCCCTACCACTTTTTCTTTCCAAATCTGGGTGGAAAGTTCAGGTGTCAATTAGACCGAACTATCTAGATTCTCAGCGACGTACTGATGAAAGTCATTCTGCATATTAAATATAAAAATTGACATCAGTATATATACATATCATAAATATATTCACTATTAATATATATTATTCATATTAAATAACTTACAAAAGTTCGTTCGATCCTTTCCTCCACCCAAACATGATCTCATTTTCTTTCTTCCTGACATAAGTCTTCTTGAAAACCTCCGGTTCAATGGGAGTGTGTCCCAATTCTTTTTCCTATAAATAAAAACTAAAATTTATAACGATATACATGAATCAACTAATTATTTATTTAAAAGTTTGAATTTGAACTTACCACCAACTAAACCACATTATTTATTTTAACTTATTTAAACAACTTTTTAACTTGAACTAGTTTAGTTTTGAATTAATTCCAACAACTAAATCCATCAACAAAACCACATTATTTAATTTAACTTATTTAAACAACTTAACAACTTTATAACTTTAACTAGTTTAGAGTTGACTTAATTTCAACAACTAAATCACATTATTTATTTTAATTTATTTAAACAACTTTAACTAGTTTAGTTTTGACTTAATACAACAACTAAATCCACCAACTAAACCACATTATTTATTTTAACTTATTTAAACAACTAAACAACTTTTTAAATTGAACTAGTTTAGTTTTGAATTAATTCCAACAACTAAATCCATCAACAAAACCACATTATTTAATTTAACTTATTTAAACAACTTAACAACTTTATAACTTTAACTAGTTTAGTGTTGACTTAATTCCAACAACTAAATCCACCAACTATTCACATTGTTTATTTTAACTTATTTAAACAACATAACAACTTTAACTAGTTTAGTTTGACTTAATACAACAACAAAATCCACCAACTAAACCACATTATTTATTTTAACTTATTTAAACAACTTAACAACTTTTAAACTTGAACTGGTTTAGTTTTGAATTAATTCCAACAACTAAATCCATCAACAAAATCACATTATTTAATTTAACTTATTTAAACAACTTTATAACTTTAACAGCTTAACAACTTTTTAAAGCTAAGTGTCAACACTAGATGGACACAAATCGATCTTGCAAGAAAATCAATTTTGTCATCAATAGGATCAACTAGTGTTGATACTTATGCTTAACAAACACATTATTCCTAAATTAAAGCTTAATATCAACACTAGATGGACACAAATCAATTTTGTCATCAATAGGATCAACTAGTGTTGGTACTTATGCTTAACAAATATATTATTTCTAAATTTAAAGCTAAGTGTCAACACTAGATGGACACAAATCGATCTTGCAAGAAAATCAATTTTGTCATCAATAGGATCAACTAGTGTTGGTACTTATGCTTAACAAACACATTATTCCTAAATTAAAGCTTAATATCAACACTAGATGGACACAAATCAATTTTGTCATCAATAGGATCAACTAGTGTTGGTACTTATGCTTAACAAATATATTATTTCTAAATTTAAAGCTAAGTGTCAACACTAGATGGACACAAATCGATCTTGCAAGAAAATCAATTTTGTCATCAATAGGATCAACTAGTGTTGGTACTTATGCTTAACAAACACATTATTCCTAAATTAAAGCTTAATATCAACACTAGATGGACACAAATCGATCTTGCAAGAAAATCAATTTTGTCATCAATAGGATCAAATAGTGTTGGTACTTATGCTTAACAAATATATTATTACTAAATTTAAAGTTAAGTGTCAACACTAGATGGACACAAATCGATCTTGCAAGAAAATCAATTTTGTCATCAATAGGATCAACTAGTGTTGGTACTTATGCTTAACAAACACTCGATGGACACAAAAAAATTATCACAAAATTAAAGCTAAATATTAATACTAGATGGACACAAACACATCATTGAAAACAATTGTACTTAAACTTGAGAAATTTAGAAGTACCAACCTTATCTCCAACTTTGATGAAAGAAGCAATATAGTCTTGTATCAACTTTTTAGATGTTGAGCTACCTCAGTTGCCTAGCACGGAAAAGTTCTTAAATTAGTTAAATATAAACTTCAAATCCAAGAATATTAGTTATATATATATATATTCAAGTTTTAATAAGTTCAAGTATCAATTCAAGTTCATATCTAATTTCTAAACTTAATTAGTTATATATTCAAGCTAATTAGTTCCAAGTTCAAGTTCTAATTTCAAGTTCATATTCCTAATTAAGTTCAAGTTATAGTATATTCAAGCTATAATTGATTATATGTTCTAATTAAGTTATAATTCAAATCCCTAAAATTCCAAATTCAAACTAGCTAGCTAGTGTCCCAAATTCAAACTATTAATTAGTCTTAAAATATCAAATATAATTCAAACTATTAGTCCTAAAATATTAAATATAATTCAAACTATTAGTCCTAAATTCCAAATTCAAACTAGTCTTAAAATCACAAATTGAAAGTACTCCTAGAATTCAAAAATCAAACTATAGTGCAAAAATTCCAAATTCAAATTATTAGTAGTCCTAAAATCTCAATAATAATTCAAACTAGTCCTAAATTCAAAATTCAAACTAGTCTTAAAATCACAAATTCAAACTAGTCATGAAATCCCAAAATCTAACTAGTGCTAAAATCCTAAATTCAAACAACTCCTTAAATACCCTAGTTCAATCTAATCTTACAATTCCAAATCAAACTAATTAACTCAAGAAATACCGAATTTCAAACAAATCCTAAGATACCCTAATTCAAACTAATCCCAACATTAAAATTTTCTCGAAATATGCAATAATGATGTAACGAGATCAAACAGAACATAAAAGCTCAAATTCTCAAAATATTCATCTCATAATAGCCATAGATGTAATGAAAAGCAAAAAATACTTTTAGATTAAAACTTACTAGGACGGATATGTTGAGATCCGTCTTTGAACTCGAATTTCGTAGGAGATGAGAGGAATGGAGATGCGAGGATCTCCCTGGTACATTGTTGTCGTTGCTGCTGGTGCGCTGATGTTTCGCCGGTAGCTCGTCGAAGTTGTCTCTCGTGCTGGTTGTTGTTGGCCGGAGATGTTGTTGCTCTCCTCGCCGGCTGCTGATGCTGATTGCTTGGAGCTCGCTGGCCGGAGCAGTTGAGGGAGAAAGAGAGCAACGATCTTTCGCTGATTGGAGAGACGAGAGGGAGGCGGCGATTTGTCTCGCCATTCTCACCGGAGAGAAGAGACGGGAGGGAGCAAGAAGAGAAGAGATGAGAAGAGGAAAGCGAAGGGAGGAGGGCGACGGGAGGAGCGAGAGGGAGAGCTCACCGGCGATGGTGGAGCTCTCGCCGGTTCTCACTGATGGAGGGGGCTGCGGCGCTGCTAAAGAAGAAAAGAATGAGTTTTCAAAAAAGGGTTTGGTCTCTTTTTAGGCCAAAAATAGGAAGGTTAGGTAGATTTAATCTGAGCCATTGGATTAGTTAAGATGAGCGGCAAGGATTTGATCTAGGATTCACTTAAGGGATGGACGGTTCGGATTTAAACTATTATTTCAAGATTTGGACAAAAGGGTTATAATTGCAATGAATGAATGGCTAAAATTGCAACTAAAATTAATTTAAGAGGTTATAATTGAAAAACTAAATTGGATTGAAGTGGCTAGAATTGCAATGAATTGGATAAGGAAAAAGCTAGAATTGAAAGGAATTAGATTAGAATGAGCTAAAAATTAAATGATTTCGAGAAAAATTAAAGAAATACTATCCAATTAAAATACTACAAATATTATAACATTTTATATAATAAAAATCTCCTAAATTTTAAAACATTTGAATAAAATAATTATTTCAAGTTTTACTTATAATTTTAAAAATATTTTAATAATATTTACGATAATTTTATAAAGCATGCATACTAAAATATATAATTTTTAGACAAAATCGTTTAAAAATTTAAACTCGGAATATTTTTAAAAAAATACGTATTTAACTGAATAGCACTTCCGAAAGGGTTATAGGTCGATCAAAATTGGGAGTCAACATACCGACATCGTGAAGTCGATATTATTTAAATAAAATAATTATTTAAATATACCGACCTCTTTAGGTCTGTATTTATTAATTTATTTTAATATAAACTCACCTCTTGAGGTTGATTTTATTAATTAAAATTACATACATACATACATATATATATATATATATAATTTAACTACACATCAACAGAAGTTTAATTTAATAAATTTAATTTATCGATCAAGTTAATTTTATAAATTTAAATTATATACCTTCTACTTATATAAATTTAATTTTATTGATCAACAAAAGTTTATCAATATCAAATTTAATATATATATCTCCTTGAATTGATCATCGGTATTTCTTTAATTGATAATGTATTTCATATCTGAACCACTAGTATATAAGACTTAATTTGTTAAACTACTTGAGGAATATATAATTAATCAACGTATTTCATACTCCGATGAAGTATCCTTTACATGTCATCATAATTAGGAGGTGATCACTACACTTGACATCCATTCAAGACCGAACGTATATAATAATACTATCTCGCATTTCATACTCGAATGGATTATATGTTAGCTCTTCACCTCTACAACATCATGAAATGAGATATTAAGTTCATGATTAGACGACGGACTGATAGAATTTGTACATTACTCTATAAATATAAGTATAATTATCTCCTAATACATATCAACGTAGTTTCATACTCTAAATATGGATTATAGATATTTTTTTATTTATTCCACGAATTCTAACTTTCTATTTATAAAAGTATACAAAATTGTTACACTTTTTGAACAATTAATTGTAGGTGTAAAATGAAATTTTAATATTGTGCACAATAGCAGAATTATGATTAATAGGAATATTTTAAACAAACCGACCTCCGGATGTCGCTTTTATTAAAAGTAATTAGATATAATAAAAAATACCGATCTCATGAGGTCGGTATCACATTAAATTTTAAGATAAATAAAAAGTAATTATATTAATTAAATAATATTGACATCGGGAGGTCGGTATTTTATATTAAATTATTTTTTAACTTATATAAAACTGTCATTCGGAGGACGATTTATTTAAGGTTAATTGAAAATATTAATTTATTACATACTATTTAATTTTATCGACATCCGGAAGTCGGTATTATAATTTTTTTATTTTTTTATTTTACACAAAACCGTCCTCCGGAAGATGATTTAAATAAAATTAATATTTCTCAATTTTGTTTTTTATATGGAGAAATGGGAAAAATCGCGTCTGCTAGTGCAGATATTTTTTTAAAAACGATGGACAGCGTCTCTATGTCCGTCGCTTTTTTAAAAAAATGTTTGACCAACATTTTGACCAAAAAGCGACGGACTAAGAGACATTGTCCGTCGCTTTCTTAAAATATTTGACCAGATATTTTGACCAAGAAGCGACAGACATAAAGATGATGTCCATCGCTAATTTAAAAAATAATTAAATAATTAAAATTAATAAAAAGCGACGGACGGCGTGGCTTTTTTTAAATTAATAAATAATTATTTTTAATAAAAAGTGACGGACTGCGTCGCTATCTATATAAAATAATTAATTAGAAAAAATCCACGAAAAAAAGTGACGGACTAAGCGATGCCGTCCCTCGCTTTTAAAAAAAACTATTTTAATTAAAAAGCGACGGACAGTGTGTCTAATGGCGTCGCTTTTTGGAGCGACGCCGTCCGTCGTTTTTTAGCAGTTTTTTAGTAGTGATATAAAGCACGACTTGTGGCACAAGGATTTTCGTAAAGGCTTGGCATTAATTATGAGGAAACATATTCTCTTGTGGTAGATGCAATGACCTTCAGGTATCTAATAAATATGACAATTCATGAAAATCTTGAAATGAATCTAATGGACGTTGTCAACCTATCTATATGGCTCACTAGACCACGATATTTTTATGAAAATTCCTAAAGCACTCAAAGTGCCTAAAGCATATAAAAATTCAAAAGAAAGTTGTTCAATAAAGCTTCAGAAATCCTTATATGGGTTGAAACAATCAGGACAAATGTGTTATAATCGTCTTAGCGAATACTTGCTAAAAGAAGGGTATAAGAATGCCCTATATCCTTGTATTTTTATAAGAAGGTCAAAATCTGAATTTGTAATAATATATGTTAATGTTGATGACTTGAACATCATCGGAACTTTTCTAAAGAGATTTCAAAAGTTGTTGAGTGTTTGAAGAAAAAATTTGAAATGAAAGATCTTGATAAGACAAAATTTTATCTCGGTCTTCAGATTGAACATTTGGCAAATGGAATATTTATCCATCAATCAACATATACTGAAAAGGTTTTGAAGTGATTTTATATTGATAAATCACACCCATTAAATACCCCGATGATTGTGAGATCTCTTGATATAAATAAAGATCCATTTTGGCCTCAAGAAAAGAATGAAGAGTTTCTTGGTGATGAAACTTCATATCTCAACGCTATTGGAGCATTAATGTACCATGCTAATAATATCCGACCAGATATTTATTTCGCAGTAAGTTTATTGGTGAGATTCAGCTTATGTCCAACAAGAAGACATTGGAATGGTGTTAAGCATATATTAAGATATCTTCAAAGAACAATTGATATGAGATTGTTGTATTCTAATGCATCCAAGTAAGAATTGATCGGTTATGCAGATGCAGGATATTTGTCTGACCCACATAAAGTTTGATCTCTGACATGCTATTTATTCACATATGGAGGTACAACTATAGCATGGCGTTCGATTAAGCAAATAATAGTTGACACTTCTTCAAATCGTGCAGAGATAATAGCTATTCATGAAGCCAGTCGAGAGTGTGTATGGTTGAGATCAATGACTCAAAACATTTTGCAGTTATGCGGTCTTTATGTGCAAACAAAGATTCCAACAATACTGTATGAAGATAATGTTGCTTGCATAGCTCAATTAAAGGGAGGATATAGCAAAGGAAACCGAACAAAACATATTTCACCTAAGTTATTTTTCACACATGAACTTCAACAAAATGGTGAGATAAATGTTCAACAGATTCGTTCGAGTGATAATATTGTAGATTTATTCACTAAGGCATTGCCAACGTCAACATTTGAGAAGCTAAGATATAATATTGAAATGCATCGTCTCCAAGATATCAAATAAATTTTTCATTAGGGGGAGTAAAATACGCGTTGTACTCATTTTCCCTTAACCATGGTTTTGTTCCATTGGGTTTTCCTGGTAAGATTTTTAATGAGACAGCACTCAAGGCGTATTACAAGATGTGTGTACTCTTTTTCCTTCACTAGGATTTTTCCCACTGGATTTTTCCTAGTAAAATTTTAATGAGGCACATTATCTATAAACATTCAATGGAGAGTGTTATAAATCCATTTAATTGTGGATGTTTCTCTTAATCTATTCCTAACATAATGTATCTATTTATTGTATTAGTTAAATATTGTACTAACGTATTTGTCAAAGGTGGTAAAAAGATGGCTTGCAAATCCTATAAAAGGGTAGTCTTCACCCTTGTGAAATACAACTTGAAGAGATTAAATAAGATTCTCTACTTTATATTTTCCATCATTATTTGTCTCCCTTTCTTGTTTAAGTATTCTTGTATTTTCCTCTTGTTTTACAACAAATAAATAATATAACTAAATAACTATTTTGTCATAAAAAAATGTGACATGTCGTTATCCTATGCTGTCACTTGGCCTAATCCTAGGCTAGATTTTCTTCCTATTACTTATATATATACTAGTATATGTGCCCACGCATTACGCGGTTAGTTGATAAATACAATCATAAATATGATTTATTGACAATTTTAAATTTTAAATTATTATAAAATGATATTGTAAAGTTTATTTGAGAGAAGGTTAACATTTACCCCTTGATAGTTATAGTAGAATATTTGTGAAAATAAATCAATATATAAGTTTAGTATATGATCTAATTTGACAATAATAATTATTAACATATTTAATTTATTTGTTTGTTTGTTTTGAAAAAACAAATAAAACTCGCCTTTAAAAAGTATTTGACCATGTAATAAATTAATTTTTTGAAAAGCACAACACAACAACTAAAAATAAATAGAGGAAGTAGTAGCTTTTCATTGAAAAGTTTATCTTTAAGAGGTTAAAAGAAAAGCATCACAAAATTTTAGTATATATCTATAGTATATAAGGTCTTAGACTAAACAACTTATATATAGAAGATCAATAAGCAATTATTTGAAAGAATATTCTTAAGCTTTAAGGAATTGTAAGACATACCAACTAATAAACGTTATGGATAAATTATGATAGAACTCTAAAATCATAATATAATCCAATAGAGAACTTTAAAAACAATAAATGTAAGAAAAACTTTTAAGAAATTTATTTGCTAGTATCTTCTTATCTTGAATAATCAATCCAATAAAGAATATGATGTGTTAATATCTGCAATATGGTACGTTCTATCTTGTATAACTCCAACTTTCAATATTCATTGCTTATTATTGATGAGTTCATTCCAAGTAGGCATATTTTATCGAGTGTAGGTAGAAAAAATTATAATTAAAACATGACAAAATTAATAATGATAATAGAGTAATCAAATAATAACAAGTACATATGTCAAAAATCCATATCCATATCCATCATATATATAAAAGCATATTAAGAACTCTAAAAATACAAAATGTTGAAACTTCATTTGAATATTTTTTTCAAACAAAGCATTTATCAAAAACTCATAAATTCCTTGTTTTTTGCGCTCTTCGTGCATGTTGTCCTCCTATACAGTGCAATGTGCATGTATACACAATAATATATATGTGTATATATATAATCATATTAAGAACTCTAAAAACAAAAATGTTGAAACTTCATTTGAATATTTTTTTCAAACAAAGCATTTATCAAAAACTCATAAATTCCTTGTTTTTTGCGCTCTTCGTGCATGTTGTCCTCCTATACAGTGCATCTATACACAAACTTTTCTAATATTTAGAATTAATTAAGAACAAACTTCATTACAATATCCAGCTTAATGCCCTTAATAATAATTTATTATTTATAAAAATGTATTTGGAAGATATAAACAACACATTTTCACAACCTTACTTTTCAACACACTATTTAAAGAATGACTTTTCAGTTAAATATTCATTTCATCATATATATAAAATAATTAAAAATTTGTCATTATGAAAAAGCTTGAATATTGAAATTAATGTTCTTAAATATTACATTTAATACATGGATTGAGAAACCTTCTAATAATTGCAAGAATTTGATCTCCCTGTTAATAATAATACAACTATAAAATTTAGAAAAATAGGTAAATAAAGACAAATTGATATTATACATCACAAGTTAATACTCTCTCTGTCCCTAATTACTTGTTCATCTTTTAATTGGCACACTTATTAAAAAAACAATAATTGATATAGTGAGTTTACCATTTTACCTCTATTAATTATGAAGTGGATGAATTAAAAACTTGAGATTTTCAAGAAGTTCTACATTTTTCAAAGTAATAAATTAAGGGTATAATAGAGAAAAAAAAATGTTCTTTCTTGATTTGTCAAAATGGACAAGTAATTAGGGACAACTAAAAAAGAAAAAGTAGACAAGTAATTAGGGACAGAAGGAGCACTACAATTTGAAAAGTATACCAAAAAAACTCTGCATCAACTCCCTTTTTCATTGGAACGCCTTTTTCCTTTTCTCTTTTTTTTTTTTTTTTTTGCTTTTTTATTCAATACATATTTAAAAAAATCAAGGAATATCATCCACTAAATTTCTTTCAACTTCCATATAAACAAAACCAAAATCTGAAAAAATTACCAAAAAAGACACAAAAAAATATATTTAAAAAGAAGTCAAAGCGAAATTTATATATAGAAATTGCATGTTCTATTGAATTTGAAGATGGTTACAAACTAAAAAAGAACTGAAAATTAAGTAAAATTTCAACACATACTTTATACTTGTGCATACATTTCAAGTTTAAAATCTCTTCCCTAATATATATCAAATGTGTCAAAGATTTGGTCTTTCATGAATTTCATACCTACAAATCCTCCAAAGGTTCTTTGTTGCGTAAAACAATCTAGAAATTGTATGCTTATTTTCTTTATTGAAAATCTTAAAGATATCAAAACAACATACAATCCTAAAAAGTATTAATATTAATCACAGTAAAAATCAACAAATATTACAAATGCAAAAAAAAAAAGATGAAGATAAGAAGAGTGGCAATAGTTTAACAAAAAAATTACAAGTCGGAAGAAGAATAGATAATTGAATTTATTTTTGTATAAATAGAGAATACAGATAATGGGTAGACCAGTTTTAGGTAACCACTTTAAATTCAAATTCAAAAAATAACTATTTTTCCGTATTTTTTTTTAAAATTGTATTAAGTGGATTGGTTACATAATTTGAAAAGGTCACATTTAAAATCTTTTTAAAAAAATATATATATATATTTTCATGTAACCGTTTTTTAAATTAATGGGAAGTTTTAATGAGTACGTTTTTTTATTTTTATTTTTCTTCTGCTTTTTAAGTAATTTTAATTTTATATTACCACCAAGCAAAGGAACGTGTTCTTTTCTTCCTCTTTTTTTTTAATGCTTGTAATTTTATTTTATTTTAATTTGAGATATTTAAGAAGATGGTACTTGGCAGTTTAAAAGTATTTTTTTCTTTTCTTTAACAAAACGTGGGAAGTTAGTAAATATTCTTTCAGTTATTAAAATCTCTATTTATGTTTTGATTTTTTTTTATTCTTTAAAAAATATAATAATAAAATATTAACTAACTATAAAAATCCAAAAAAAAAAAAAACTTAAAAGCTAGATCAAAATAAAATATGATTTAAGAAAATTAAAATTATTAGCTTATTCATTATATAATTGCATGTTATATAATTCCATTACTTCTTAATTTGTATTTAAAATTAAATTGAATAGATTCATCTATGACTAAAAAACTGTTACAATCTGAATTTGAAAAAGAAAAAAACTGTAAAAATTTAAATGGCCGCAAAAATTCTGTAAATAGAAAATATTTTTTAGTTATTTAAAATGTTATTTTCTGTGGTGTTGACACGTATGCACTATCACCACTCCTATTATACATAGATAGATTATTATTTTTTATGTTTGTAATTTATTTTTTAAAAATTTGAGATATTTAAGAAGATGGTACTTGGCAATTTAAAAGTATTTTTTTTCTTTTCTTTAACAAAACGTGGGAAGTTAGTAAATATTTTTTCAGTAATTAAAATCTCTATTTATGTTTTGATTTTTTTATTCTTTAAAAAATATAATAATAAAATACTAACTAACTATAAAAATCCAAAAAAAAAACTTAAAAGCTAGATCAAAATAAAACATGATTCAAGAAAATTAAAATTATGTTATATAATTCCATTACTTCTTAATTTGTATTTAAAATTAAATTGAATAGATTCATATATGACTAAAAAAGTGTTACAATCTGAAATTGAAAAAGAAAAAAACTGTAAGAATTTAAATGACCGCAAAAATTCTGTAAATAGAAAATATTTTTTAGTTATTTAAAATGTTTTTTTTGTGGTGCTGACATGTATGCACTATCATCTCTCCTATTATATATAGATAGATTATTCTTCTCTATAATTGAAAAGGTGAAGTCTTTAGCCCTCCAAACAATATATATTTTGAATGTACATTTTTTTATTAATTATAATTATATATTTTTTATTTGCTTAATTTTATATTGGATAACAAATAATAGTGTAAAATAATAAAATCATGTAAGTATTGATATTGCTTAAAGTGCATTAAGCATGTTTTAGACCTAAAATGAAAAGATTCATTTACTTTGAAATTAAAAATTATTTCCTCTTGTTATTACATAAATTTATTATATATTGAAAAATCATAGGATTTTTATTTTTTTTTACTTTTATCATACCATAAAACTAAATAAAATATTTTCAACATTTTTCATCCAAAAAAGACTAAATAATTTTCTCCTTGTTGAATTCTTAAGTAGAAGACTATTTACTCATAAAAATATGGGTATATGAGTAAACATGTATTTTACCCATCTCATTTGTTATCCAAACCATTTTTACCCATATCAAATATGAGCAGATTGAATTATTACCCATTTTATGTTGACCCATTTTCAACCCACCTAAACTTGACTCAACCTGCCCATTTGTCACCACTAATCTGAATTAATGTCCAAAACGTTTATGTTTGCATTGTAAACAAATAATTTCAAGACAATTACCTTGTGTACTTGCCTTTTAATTGTGCATTTAAAGTACCAACAAATATTAAGTGAGCAACTATGTCTAGTGACTCAAGAAATGTCTAATACCTTTCACTCGATCAATTAAACCTCCTAACTTAGAATTTTCAGTAACTTGGCATTTTTCTTTCAAAACAAATGATTTTTTAAAAAAAAATATGACTATCCAGCACCCTTCAAAAAAAAATGTTAGGTGACAATTCTTAAAAAATACTATATTTATTTATTTAGCTCAAGAACAAACCAAAGTTTAAGTGTTGGAAGAATTTGATAATTTATCTTATTGGGTCTTGAATATGTAAATTATAAATTTCTTCATAAAAGCATACAAATTATGATATTCCTTCCCTATTTTAACCGAATTATGTAAAGAAACAGTGCAAAAAAAAATCAAGAAAAACACAACAAAAGTACCTTTTAAAAAGGAATAAAGTAATGACAGGGTAAATGAAATTTGTGTCAACAGCAAAATATATTGTAAAGTGAAACTTTATTATAACAAACCCAACCTTCCACGATCAAATAAATATAAAAATTAATTTCAGCATTTAAAAAAATGTTTTCCAACAGTTGAAAGCTTATAGAGCTAATTAGGATTAGGTAGTCCAAATGAGGAAAAGATAAATTTCAGATGAAGAGCATCATTTCAGTATTTACACATTCCAACAGAACAAACGAGTTTGTAATGATTAAGGATTTTAATCACAAGTAAAATGGAGATTGATGTAACTTGTAACAATCACATGTCTGCACTAGATAACTAGTTAGCAGGTGAATTTAATCATCCAGCCAGCCACTATATAGAAATTTACTAGGTAATAAAGAAACCATTTCCCAATTTAACAAACTCAAGCTTTTCTGAGGATCATATATCCGAAAAACAACAGAGTAGAAAGGGGTGGCAAATACCAGAGAAATAGATATGAACCCATTAATGTCTAATTACATGGAAAGTTTACAAAAGCTTGTATAGATTGTTCTTCCTATATATCAAAAACTCACCTTCAAGACAACAAAGAAGATTCACTAAAGATTTCTCGGTGGACCCATTGAAGTGCTCCAAGAGATCAGAAAGGGTAACCTGCATATTTATACATTGTCCTCCTATCAACAAGTAATATGAAAACTTAACATTTCAATGTCACTGCCAAGGACAACTACTTACCCCATCATCAAAGTTCTTGAGCCAGCTCAATATGGATTCTTCTGTGGCAACCAGAGCCCTAAAACTTTCTCCTTCTGCTGCTTCGACCCTCTGGCGTTTTTTATGAATGAGAAAATCACCTTCACTGGATGCAGCTTCTTTCCTAATCTCCTCAGTCAGGAGATGAGATTCTGCTCCTTCAGTCTTTCCAGGAGGAGAAGCACCATTTATACCAGTGATGCCAGGTGCTTCAACTATGTCATCATCTCCTTGCATGTCAGATGGAATAATAGAGTTCTGTAGTACTTCTGATATTTCAGTCAAACATTCATCTTCATTGCAACTTTGTTCGGATTTGGATGAAAATACTTCAGCTGATACTCCTGCCTCTTGCATCGTCAAGTATGCCTTTATCTGACCATAACTTACCTGCTTGTTAAGAAGACATTTAGCTTTAACAATATGATTGGCATGATACCCCACATACGTCACCTATAACGAATGCACTACAATTACAAACAACTGAACGATCTATCATATGAGTGATTTCAACATAGACCTCACCTCTTCTGGTAACTCGGTTTTTATGGGCTTCAATTTTTCTCTACCAACTTTTGAGACAGCATTCTGGATACTTAAGAATGTCTCTCTTTTCAGCCCAGTCTCTTCACAAAACCTGGTCCAATTCATTTTGCATCCCTCTCGTGCAGCTTCGAATATATACTCTAGCACAGTTTGTTCCTTTATTGCTACTGCTCTACCGGGAAAATTCTATATGAAAAAGAATATGTAAGAATTGTAACAGACAAGCTGGAGTTTCATCAAATAAATCCTAATAACATGACTCACAGCAATTTCTTTGAACGTAAGACCATCCTCATGCCACATCTTCCATGCTTCAAATTTTGCTGGTGTTAACTTTTTATTGCTTGGAACTGTGACAGTCTTACTGGGAACAGGGGTTTGACTGGTTGGATCCCCATCCAAAGAAAGATTGCAAGCTTCTGATAGACGCTTAATACTTTGAAGAAAATTATCCCCATACAGTTTTATGAAATGCTGCAATAGAATTGAGAAATCAACTCCAGCAACACCAAACAGTCACAGAAAAGTAACATGCACTAAAAGAAACAGATGTAGAATCCGCTAAACAATCAGGAACCAAAGTAGATCTTAACATAAGATACTCCCTTTCTGCATGGTTTCAGCAATAAAGATGGCAACAAAAGTAAAGCAGAAAGGTGAATCATGGATCAACCTCCTGATAGGGTGCAAAGGGGGAAGAGAGCAAACACAAAAAGCAGGCATCTAAGCACAGAAAATAAAGATGCATGAAGACATAAAACTATAGAAAGGAGCTTACATAGTTTGACAAGTGAATAACATGAATATCACAAGGTACATTCACCTTAAGGTGATTAAATTACCAGGATTATCTCACGCTATGCAACACTTCCCATTACACTGAAATTGCATGAGCCTTTAAGAGTTTCTGGTATGTGTCAACTAGCAAGGCAACAGTTACAAGTATTTAGATACCAGTATCCAACTACTAAGTATACCTGGTTTACGCCATCTATATTTGCTAGTCTTGCTTTTGTAGAAGGCCTTGTCAAGCTTATCCTTTTCAATGTTTGGTCACCACAGACTGCATATCTGGAAGTGACAACTAGACATAAATTTGTATCTCACTTTTATGCATCCAGGGAAAATACTGTCATAACATGGATGTAGCATCCTTCGTAATTCAATTATCATACGGATATTTGTCAAACCAAATTTCCACAAGAATGTGCTAAGTATTGTATTATGTACTTACGGAGCAGTTCCAGTAGCTCTGGCAAGCTTAATTCTCTCTTCTATAAGTATTTTGTACAGTTGAGTTTCAGCCTGAATAATCCACAAAGGAAAAGTATTATTAGTGTGGGAACCACTAAATTCAAATATGGAAGCCAAATTACGCCAAACATTTGAGTAGCCTGTGAAACTATGGAAATGCATTTTTTTAATGTCTGATAACATTGTTTCAAGTTCTAGCGCCAATCTGATTCAAAGGAGTTTCAGGCATTACGAAGGACTGTTAGCAGATGAGATGTATATGAAGCATATCAGAACATCCCAGCAACTAAGGCTAGCTGAGGATGTCTGATAATGAGTTCTACCATTTTGCATTAGCAAGAGAACTTTGAGGCAGAGAACTTAGATTTATAGGGATTTATTAAGGTCTTTGCTGCATACAGTGGCATATGTAGGATTAAGTACGCAGGTTCAGCCAAGTGCTAACTGGCAATGGAGAAGACATAGACTTGAAAGGCAGATCAGCCCGCAACTCTACTTTTTGGTTCATAACGTGGGAGGCCGCAATTCTTCTTAAATAATTGGACAAAACAATATCATATTGCGTTCACTTTTATTGAATTAAATTAGAACAATCAAATTTTAAATCGAACTGATTTTGTCTCTTCAACAAATGCAAAGGTTTTGATTGATTGGCTCTTTTTTCCGAGTTCAGTGCACTGAGAGGTCAAAACTTGATTTTTGAAAGTTCAAAAAATATTTTAAGAGAAATATTTCTTCAATAAATTTAAAAGCGAATTATAAACTAAAATTCTAATAGGATAAACTCTAAATACAAAAATGATTAACAACAAATCCATTAACTTAAAGGAAAATATAACCTTAACTAAGTCTTATTTAATTCAAACCATTTTTACTGTAACATGTTGCTTTAACAAACTTAACATTTCATTGAATCATAATGGATTTTACTTTCTTTTTTTTATGACTGTGGTTTCCAGGCCAGCTTTCGCGCACCTCGACTAATACCACGGAATACATGTCACCTCCCATCAGCAACAGGTAACTCTGTGTAACACCTCGGAAGTTGGAAGTTGAGATTGGAAAGGAAAAATTTCATTTTTGGCACTGATGCAGTGATCTACGAGTCCGACCTACGGAACATAGGAAGTCCTACGTTCCGTAGGAAGGAAGTCGTAGGTCTTGGTTTGAGATTTGGAAGATGTCAAGTCCCAGTAAGTTAACCTATGAAAGAATAGGACGGATTATAGGGTGGTCTACGGACCGTAGGAAGAACCCGTAGGGTCACTCAAAGAATTGATTTGAGACCTTAGGTCTACGAGAGGATTTGACAAATAGTGGTCTGGCATATGGATCGTAGAATGTACCCGCAAAAGTGATCTAGACTTGGTGAAATTTTCGACTTCAATTTGGACTCTACGGAAGGGGTCTACGGACCGTAGAAAGGAGTACAACCTGTAGGAAGGTTTCGTTGAAGTTGCCTAGGATTTTGAGTCCCATTAAATGATTCTACTGACCAAGACGGTCCATAGAAGTTCCTATTGACCGTAGGTCGAAGTCATAGGGTCTTCCGACTGTTTTTAATTAAAGGTGCCTTGGTCTTTTCCTACCCAATTAACCCCTAATCTATGTCGTTTTGGCCCTATAACTACCCCTATAATCGTTTTTACTCCTAAGACTAAGTCAAAATCCTCTCATTCACTCAATCATCCCAAAATCCCTCAAGTCTTCTTCTCCAAATTCTCCCAAGAGCTCTCAAGGTGGAAGCTAGGGTTTCAAGGTCTTATTCTCCTTGTATTCTTAGGATTTTGATTATCAAGGTATGTGGGTATTCACCAATGGACTCCTTTCATCCATTGGGTTCCAAAAGAATCTCAATCTATCAAGTTGATTTCACCCAATTCCATTAGGGTTTCATGCAAATCTCCATGGATCTTATTTATTATGATTCAATTGTTGACATTCAATCTTATTATGCATGATTTGATTCCATTGGGATTTACTTACCACTGAGGACTTTGAGATGGAGGCTCTCCTGTTAGTAGAGGTTGGATCTCTAGAAGCAATCTCCTTGTACCTTAACTACATGCCCCCGTTAGATTGTCTTAAATGACCTAAGCTAGTGAATCCACTTTATGTGACGGAATTCTACCTTGGCAAGTAGATTCTCTTTTTCTGTGTGAGGGTCATACCGGATTCCATGTTATAGCTCACATGGTCTTATTGTCGATTAATAGAAAATATTCCATAAATGAACTATGTTTTCTTCAAAGGTTTTATGAAACCTTCTCAAATGGTTTTAAGTATGTATTGACCTCGTACATGATTTATGATTTCTTTATAATGGCTTTTATCACGTTTTACTCGGTCTTGCATATCATGTTTAAGCTCCTCATGTTATCATGCCTATGTTTTTATACATTTCCCCATACTTACTGCATCATCGTACTAATGCATATTTGTACCTATATTGGCTCATAATATAGGGTCTGACGTTCCTCCTCCCGCTCATGGCTAGCTTGGATTGTTCTATTAGCACATTGGATTGGTGAGTCCTTCATGCTCCGCGGATAAGACCATTGATGCTTTATTGCTTTGATTGTCTTTAGTTTCCGACTTGAACATGGTGTATGGGTTACGTCTCAACCACTGTTATGATGTTAGAAAGGGTATGTCAGACAAAGTTAAGTATTCCGCACTTTATGTTCATATTCTTTTTATGATATGAGACTTATGTTACTTATTCTCTCTTGTTGTACTTCTTTTACATCATGCTTAAGTCAAGTGGCTTGTTTAGGGTCTCTCGGGATCTTATTCGCCATGTCACGTCTAGGGTGTACTTTGGGTCGTGACACTCTGCCCACCAAGGGTAGGACAGATGGGAAGAATCACCTAGTGTTTTTTGTCTCTACTGAGTTTTCAATCTATTAAATAAACTCTAAAAGTTAAATAAACTAAATTACTTTTATTGTGTGTGAAAATAAACTTATTATATATAAAGTATAAACGGTCTTTAAAAAAATGAGACTAAGATCTTGGTTTAATCACTTATTCTAAATCAAAAATGTGCCTAAAAGAATAAAAACTCTGTTTGGATTACCCATTCAACTAGTAAAACTAATTATAAAGACACCACTATGTCATCAAAGCAAAAAAGCCCCAAAACACTCTAAGGTCCATTGGGCTTTTAAGTGCAAAGCACAAATAAAATGTGTGCTTTAATGAAGAAAAGCAAAAATGGAGTAAAAATACAAATATGTTAGTCCATGACTAGTAATTATAATAAAAAATAACAAATATATATGGACAAAGAAATTGGAAAATAAATTATGATAAAGGGAAATGTCAATTGTTTAGTGTTGCCTATTCATGATACGCTCATTGGCAAGGAATGGCGACACTGAAGCGCCCACGAAGGGAGGCGAAACGAACAACACATTTTGATAACACTGGCCCACCATCACTATTGTTTTACCCAGTTAAATCATATTCATCTTTGATCATCAAAAGCTCTTCAAAAGCTTTTAATCCAAACACATTTAAATTAAATGAGGTATAAGGAGTCCTCCCCAATTAACTGTCTCCAATTCCTATTGTAAAAAAGCATGCACTTCTGGGACAATAAATTCATCATCTATTTTTAAAATGGCCTTAAAAGGAAAAATAGGGAATCTAAACTCTAACTCCCATCTCTCCAAGAGAATGAATCCCCTTAACCAGTAAGCAGATTCAGTTTATGCTACAAAAGTAAAAATAATTAAAAAGTTCTTACACCCATAAACACACATTATGGCAAGGCGGGGTCGGATGAATCCTAACCCTCTTGCATCAAGGAGGTTCTGCTGCAGATTGCATATTAGATAGAACCATAATATAAGTCTTTTCAGGATTTGGAAGACACTAATATGAAGAAAGGAAATAGTTATGACGCAACAATAAGGATAATATGAATCACACAACTGCTGTCTGAAAAAAAAGGGAAATATAAAGAGCACATACTTGTGAAAATCCTTCAAATTCCTTAAAAGCCAAACCATTGATCTCACTCGTTTCACTGGGTGTATCTATGTTTTTCTCATCAAGATCCATTTCAGGAGTCTCCGGCAAAAACAGTGGAGGTTGATGATCAGGGTTACTAGATCTCAGAAACTGCAATCCTTTTTCACTGACACTGATGCATGAATTTTAACATTGTTTCATTCATTTGCAGATATACAATAAGATGTCAAGAAGGAGATAAAGAAAAGATCCATGATTGACAGACGTGTCTATGAAAATGTTAAAACAAATTCTAGAAGTCAAAAGACATTGGCGAAGTATCTACCTCACAGTTTTGTACATATCTTTGAAGGTTTCTACCAAATAATCTGCAACAAGGCAAATTTTCTGTTAAAATTCCTTGTAATTTAAAGTTAATGAAAAACATAAGGCCTTACACTTAGTACTCAGCATTATCTCACAAGGAAAAGAAGAACTGCTTGAGTGAATATACACATTGAAACTTATGATCCTCTATCCAGTATAGAAAAGAGGGACCTTCATGTAGCTAATACCAGAGATAAGTTGGACTGAGATTTATTGATATAAAAGCATGAATGTGTTGCTCATACATACCACGTGAAATCAATTGGTAAGCCAGTCCCTTCCACCAATTTGCAGATAATTCTTTCCCAAGACCATGAAATGGAAGCTTGTCAAACTGAGCATCAACAATTTTCTTGGACTGTCATTTCCGAAGGGGTTAGTACAAGGAGCTTGGTGTTTTAGGCAGTCAACTAAGGATGAACCAATAATTCAACAGAAAACTATTGAACTTTCAACAATATGCAATAAGGATTTATATTTGACAAAATGAACAATGGCGACACAAGTTCAGTACCTGACCCTTAACAAAGGAGTAACGAGCTTCCTTACACACCTTAAAACAAAAAGTCCAACTCATCTTAATCTAGCCTATACAGATATCAACTGGAAACATTTACACTAAAACGAAAATTACATTTTTTGTGAGTTTGTATTATTTGAAATTAGAAGCTTCAAAAACATGTAAGTACATCTCTACATAAAGATAATGATATTGCATCCAATTTTTGTCCGGACTACTTTCCATTTTAACCGTGTCAATTCTAAAATAGATGGACCCCTTTTGGTTAACTACTTTGTTTGGCAGGTGGGAAAGAGCAAAGTGAGGAAACACTGCAGTTCAAGGATGCAAGCTATAATCTCTACCAGGGGGGCTCTACATTAATTCTCCTGTTTGAAAGAATTCAAATCAATGTTGTTAATACTTGATTATATTATATGTCACTGATTAGGCATCATTTTTTTTAATTGAAAAATCATTATTTTGTGTCTTCCAAATGTTTTTTTTCAATCTTCACTTCACAAACGCCAATACAATTACAAACTTCTCTGACATCATAACCAAATATTAGATTCTTTAATGTTTTCCACTCAAAAATAGGCCTTACAAGTGGGAAGACATAGTATTCAAGAATTCATCTCCTAGTTAAACAATAATCAAACATATTCTCAATTTAAAGATTTCAATGATAGCTTACTCGAGATCCACGAAGAATTCCTATGGGTAGATTCAAGCCCCAACAGCCTCCACATGACTGAATACAAGCCATAAGAAGAAATGCTTCTCTTGACAAGTCCTTTTCCTTCATTGAGCTAGTGCAAATATCACAGTTTCCTGGAAACCATATTGAGATTCGTTTCACTCTCTTTAAGTAATTGTCCGTACCTCATACCCAAGTGTTGAAACCCAGAATGCTTTCAACCAGTATATTCAAAAAGTCCATACCATTACCCACCAGAACATTTCAAAGCACATAGCTATTGTATCATTCAGTTCTTGTTCTTCTTTAAAGTATGTCGGGAATTTTTCAATGTTGTAGACACAAACACTAATTTCATGCAACAATGCTCTTACCCTCAAAAATGTGAATTCAGACAAGTCAAATCTGTTTCCTAGATGCTTTGCAGTTTAAGTTGATACATACATTGAACTCTTTTATAAGATCCCAATTACATAAATAAGACATCCTTTTTTTTCTAAGGTTATAAATTTTATTAATGTTAAGCAGAAACATGCTCATATATAACAAGTATATCAAAAAGAAGAAAACCTATGAAAAGGGATGGTTTTCTACAAACAGAAAAAATGACACCCAATCTTCTATACATAGTCTTGTGGCTGCACCAAAAAGAAATAAGGAATAAGATACTACTTCCTAACAGGTTGCACAAAACTGTCCGATACTCCTTGATTTTTCTCAAATCAACCACTTCATTAGCCACCAAAACTGCATCAAGTATATATTTGCCTCCAAGAAAACATTCTACAAAGTAGATATGGTCTCATCCAAGACCCTCTATAGTCTATTGGAAAGCACCTTAGGAGTAATCTTATATATGATTCCCACTAGACTAATAAAATTCTAGTTTTTGATGCTCGATATTTTTTCTCTATTTAAAATGATGATAATGAATCAATCAAAGTGAATCAATCCAAGCCTGGAGCTTTGTCACATGCACAACACTACGCCAACCCTCGCCTCCTCTTCCTCAGTTATCCTCTCCAACCAATCTCTTTTTTCCTCCACTATTTTGTTTAAACCCTATAGCCACCCCCCCCCCCCCCCCCCCCCCCCCCCCCCCCCCCTCCCCCCCCCAACCCCCCTCTTTTCCCCCCCCCCTTTTTTTTTAACACCAACCGCCCCCCCCCCCCCCCCCCCCAAAAAAAAAAAATTAGGCCTCTAAACTGCTTCTTCTTTAAATAAAAATAATAAACAGCTATAAAAATCTACAATGGTTCCTTCTACTTCATCCTCCCCCACATTTAAACCTTGTTTAAATCTATGAAAATTTGCAATTGCTACCCTGTAAAAGAAGTTTGTATTTGGATCTCCTTCCTCCAACAACAACCACCTCAACTTCCGTCCCCAACTAGTTTCTTGGGCGAACTCCAAAAGGTTATGTCCCTTTTCAAACCCTTTTTCCTATCTCTCCATATCCTTAACTCCTTCCCCTACACCACCTCTATAATTTCCCCACCTCATTCATGATTTCCCTCATTTTCACCTCTACCCTTCCAAACACCTTTTCGTTCCACATCTTTAATTGTTTTTAAACATCTTCAACTTTTTAGCTAGCCTGAATGACGTATTCCCCACCACTTTGTAGTTGTTCCACCATCCCACCACGTTTTCATCAAAGTCCATGTTATCAAATCTGATAGGAGTTCTAATGTTTCATCCTCCTCCTCTGTCCAACAAAATGGGTGAGTGATTCGATGTCAACCTCAGAACGATAGTTTGGATCACACTTGGAGCCAACTCCTCTCATCAGGTCGACACCAAAAAGCTATCGAGCCTCGATCTAGAAGTTGAGTCTCCAACCTGACCCAAGTGAATCTATAAGACTTGTTAAGGTAAGAGTTAAGACAATAGTTATCAATAAACTCTTATAACTCCTTCATTGCCCTAGATACCACCATACACGCCACCCTCTCCTCCAGGAATCTAATGGTGTTAAGGTTCTTCCTAGTACCCATGGAATATTCCAACTACCATCTTACCAAAAAGCCAACTTGGACCCCTCCCATGCAGGGCCATAAACTCCCCAAAACCCCATTTACTATCTCATTCCCGATATACTTAAGTCTTGTCACTAACATAAACTCATTTTTATTCATCTTCATCCTCTCTTTCTTCCTTTCATCCCAAAGTTACATGACTCCCAAGCATTTCCTCGAGCTGATATTTTACCCACCTACCCCCCACCGCCTTAATGCTTCTCACAATACTACCTGAAACCATCTTTATTTTTGTCTCTTAAAACAAATTAAGTTTGTCCACCATGCTCTAATCTTTTCCTTCATGATGGCCCTTTACTATGGTCATTCAGTCTTCTCACATTCCAACTAATGATCTTACTATCCATCAACATTTATTATATCTTCCCCCCTACTCCCCTCTTCCATCGCCTACAACACTGTTGTAGAGGTGTCGGAGACAACATCGACTTTGAAAACGAAGGATCTCTCACTACCCATACCATGGGGGCATTAATCCTAAACTAGAAAGAAAACAATTCGTCATAATCATCGTTGATCTCGCTGGAGAAGATCTAACTAAACTTGAAGTCGAACAAACCTTGTCCACACGCTTTATGTGGTTCTAACCTTTACTCAGTCTATTCCAACCCCCACCCATCCCACGCTTGAGGATTCAAAGTGTGCTTGGATCGCTATTCCAACCAACCAATGCAACAAAAAGGTCAGAGAATCAATTAAGTTTCTTTTTCACTCTCTTTCCCCTATAAAAGTACCATTGCCCTAGTATTGAGCTTGTGAGACGATTCTGAGCAAGGAGATAGCCTTTTCATTGAATTTTGACCAGTTACTAGCATCGAAACAAGAGATTTGCATCGACTATTCCTATTTTGAGTGGCCCCTTTATTCAAGCTTGTTGGTAGTCAGTCCTTCATAATTTAACCTTACTAAACAAAGTGGATTGATGAATTGGTCTATATTCCTCCGCCAAACCGGTCCACTAACCCAAGGGCATATAGGTCTTATCATTCTCTCGCTTCTCTTTGTAGTCTTGACAAATTTGGACCCCTCATCATCCAGCATGTTAATTTTACCCATTTACTGCCATTTCACCATTTTTCTCTACCAGGAACTTTTGCCCCCATAATCCCAGGTCTTTTTACCTCCTCCCCCGCTCTCTTCTCCTCCCTCATTCCTTCTCTTACACTTTTCTGCGCCAGACTTTGAAGGTTAAATTTTAGTGTTAACCAAACCCTTAAATAAAATCACCCCTCTTCACTACCATAGACACTAAATCTTCTCCCCCCCCCCCCCCCTCCCCACTCTAACATACACCTTTACTCTACCATTATCCGCTTGATTATAGTAAAGATCAATGAAACCTCCACATATATTCCCAGCTTTTTTGAACAATTCATAATAGTAATACCACAACTGTCGGCATTCCGGCAACATTTATGACCATGACATCTTCCTTTCTTTTTGTTCTTCACATCTTTTTATCTCCCATCTTTCCAATCAAATAGTTATCGCCCATCCATCTCACAAACTTACCCAGAACACGCATAACTTCTGCCTCAAAAGCAAATTGATACAAAAATGTGTCATCCTCCATAGGTGACATTTTCAACCCTGATGACCCTTCCAAGCCTCCACTGCTCAGTCAGTAACTAGCTCTAATGATCTCATCTTCTTCTCAAAAGTCCCAATCAAACAGGTTCAGAGATACTCCGTCCTTGCCAGTAACTGATGCTTTGATTGTTTGAAAATGGGTTTAAACTCATTGTCCACTCTCTTGCATCCCCCCTTTAAAGACAGTCATCCAATCCAGAGCCTCCTTGTTTGAATGAAAGTTTAGTCTTCTTCCCTCTAGAGAGACCTGGGAGTCTCTCTAGCCATTTTTTTACTTTTCTCGGACCTTCATGTATAAGACATGTCACTAACAGATAACTACTCTAGATCTTTTGTTGGTAACAAATAATAATGGAACTAAAAAGTGAAATCAAACAGAAACATCTAGAAAAGATAAGACAAATGTTCCCAGGAGAGAAGAGATTCTATAGAGATAATACCACAATCATCATGGGCATACTCATCTGCAAAGTAATCCAACAAATATTTTCTTCTACAAGTTGACAGCATGCAGTAATGTTGTGCAGCAGAAAATGCTTCCATAATAGCTTTTTTTTGAGATGCCTGCCCATAAGTCACAAGTATACCAGGATGTATAATAGAGGTAAAGAGACAAATGCAAGAATACGGTCCTTTTGAACAGGGATGATAGAGTAACATACTGAACGAGCTTCTGCAGAGTAGAAATCAGCTTTTCCAAAGTCACTTCTTGTGTAGTAAAGCCAGCAAGCTGAAGGAACGCCATCTCTGCCGCATCGTCCACTTTCCTGGTAGTAAGACTCCAGACTCTTTGGACAGCCGTAGTGTATCACATACCTTACGTTTGGTTTATCTATACCCATGCCAAAAGCAACAGTTGCAACCATGACATAGAATTCATCTCTGATAAATGACCTGCAATAAGAATTGTAGCCTATACTTCACCCATGACCAAACACTAATGACTCCAGGAAAACAAATAAGAATAGCTAAAGAAAGCAGATAATTGGTTTCTGTGGTAGACTTAGGAAGGCCAATTAATCGCCCATACTAGCTTCAAAAGCAAAAGTGCTGAATGAAGAATGATGAAACCTATGAGCCTCCTCACGTGCTTTATTAGCCATTTGACCATGGTAGATTCCAGCTTTGATTCCTGCCTCAAGAAGTGATTTGAAGATCTACAAAAACCATGATAATGGTATTATAAGCCAAGTCACTAGGTCATAGCAGCATTGAGTCACTAGTAAAGCATCATGCACTGTTATGATATCATGAGAACAGCAACAGATCCAACGACTTGATACTATATTGCAACAAGAAGGATCAACAGTCTGTTGAAATCATGAACTCTATCAGAACCTAGCAGAGCTAGCAGATGGAGAAACAGAGTAAAGAATAAATGGAACTACTATGAGGAGAAAAACATTCAGCATTTTCTCAACTGAAACAAACTGTAAGTGCCAAGCAAGCCAAATTTCATGCATCTAACCACAAACCTTGAAAAAAGGAAGACATTGAAGACTAATACTTTCAACATTTCTACTCATTAAGAGATGTAATCAAAGCACTACACTGGAAACATATCATACTAGAATGCTATGAATGTCCCAAGTTGGCAAAACAGAAATCATAGTTTTATCATGGCAGAGATGAAATGTGACCTCTTCAGTGTCTTTGACAGTTGTACAATATACTATTGTTGAATTCGCATTATCTACATATTTAGAGATCTCCTCCACCAGCTGATCAACAAATTGAGAACTACGACTAAAAGATTTGACTCCGTAAAAAAGATTTTTGCGATCAAATGAGCCAATAGCAACATGATGGTCTTTCATCAGCAAGGAGTTGATAATGTCACTCCGAACTCTGAAAATTAAGAAAAGAAATGATTATTCATCCAAAGCTTCTACGAGCTAAATGAAGAGAAGAAAAACTAAGAAATACAAAGTGGTGTGTCAGCTTATATATACTGGTCCAACAAAGCTATAGTGCAAGTTCAATATTTTTATTACCCGGTAAATGACACCTCATGCTATGAGAGACGCAATAAATACTTGACAGTGATTAGAAGTTGTGAGTAGTTTAACCAAAAGCATAGATAGCATAAACCTGATCCAGCTTAACTCACAACAGAAGCCTACTACAGCAACAATGCTTGAAAATTAGGACTAACAGTCCAGAGACGGCAGAAGTTAACACAATAAAATAGACTGTTAGATACAAGAGAAGCGAGGTAAGGTGGTATAGTTAAGGCTGATTTCAAAGTAAAGCTAGCTGACAGTTGAGCTTGGATATAAATTTTCCTTGTATTACTGGGAAACAGCCAATTCACCTTAGTAAACTTCCCTCAAGTACAGTTGTAGATTACATCAAACACTGCAGACCCAACCAAACAGTAGAAATTAAAATATAAAATAGCGTTTGGTAGAAAGTCTACTGTGTGGTCCAGACACTAAAAAGCAGCAAGGTAAGAAAATTATGAGATGGAATAAGATTGCTGAGAAAGAAACTACATCCAATTAGATATCCTGTCCACCTTGTTTCTGAAGCAGAACATGACCCCAAAATCAAAAGAAAAGAAGAAATTGGGGAAGTTATGGAAAAGAAAAGTCAGAGAAAAAAAGTTACAGAACTTGAAAAAGTATTTACTTTTCTGTAGCAGTTGCTGTCAAGCCAACAAATGGAACATTCAAAAGAACATTACGCAGCTTGTCCAACTGCTTATACTCAACCCTGCAAAGGAGAAAAGCAACTTTCTTTAGACAATAGGTAAAACCGTAAAAGGGCAAAGAAATATTATTAAGATAGAAGTAGGTTAATACTGCAAGAGACGACTAAATTGTCCAAGCAATATAGAATTCGAAGAGCAAAGGCATAATGAAGAACCATGCCTGACAAGGCAGAAGTAGAATCGTGCTACAAGAAAGAACAAAAATATCTTGATGGAATAATGCTATAGATCCACTATAAATAACATCTTTAGTTTTCATGCTGTAGAAAATAATATTCATCTGAAGAAACTTTCAACCTAGAGCTCCATGAACCAAAGATAAAGATACGTTAATTCTAAATCTACTTCAATGCACTTCAAGGAATTTAGGTCCACTGATCAGTGCAAATTTATAACCTTAATTACTATGAGTGCCACTTGCACCCTCAGACAGTTGAATCATTTCAAGTTTTCTGATCTTATACAACCATATATCTGTCTTAACATTCATTTTCGCAATATTCACAATGTGAACGAGTTGGGTCTTAAAAGGTTCAACATTTACTACCACATAACATTGTTGGTCTCAAAACCATTCTATACTGGGTGTTAGAAGGTTCAACATTTACTGCCACATAACATTGTTGGTCTCAAAACCATTCTATAACCCTTCGGGATGGCCCAGGGGTTTGGGCTTGAGACTTCCATGTTGGAGGTCTCAAGTTCGAAACCCCTTGCCAGCTAAAGCAAGGGGTTTGCCTCCTGGGTCAAGCTCGCCGCACCGGGCTTGCCTAGTGCGGGTTACCTCTCCTATGTGGTTTGCGAGCTATTGCATAGGAGCGGGGGTTTTACCTTGTGCGCACCCGGTAGCGGCTGCGGGTTTCCCTTGTCATCCAAAAAAAATAAAAATAAAATTTCTAGGCCTTGCCTTGCGATTAGGTAATCTCTTTCAAACAGTACAGAGAAATTTCATACAACAGCACTAAGATGTGAGAAAACAAAAGTACACCATTAGAATAGTCTTCAGTGAAAGGAACCAATAAAAACTATCAGTTTTCAGCCTACTGTACATATTCCTTTATACAACAAAAAAATACAGTAGGTCCTGATCTTCAGCATGGAGTTAGCACTTCCTTCAGAACACCTCTGTTTCGCTTTTTCCACATTGTCCACCCAAACGCATAGACGAATGGTGTTACATATTATCTTCCAGACTTTACCCTAACCTTTTTTGCCTTGGCAATCTATCAGTTCTCTTTCTCAAAACAAAAGCAATCTTTCCTCTGGTGTTGTTCCAGGCATAATTCAAGTCATCCCCGGTGCGTTTAGGAAAAAGGACCATAGTTATCTTGCTGTAGAGCAGTGCAAACATACATGGTTACTTCTTTCGATCTCTCCTCCAAATAGATCCCATCGATTTCATAGCTGAACTTATCTCTTCTGGAGGTTCTCTTGAGACAAGCACGCATGATGAGACACCATCCAAGAGAAACAGGTCACTTTCAAAAGATGTTTCAGATTTCCAGAACTTCCTCCGCTTTGTTGCATTGTACTGTCCATCCCTTTTTGTAAGAGCTAGGCTGCATGTCGTAACAGTAAACATCCACTATCCTTGTGCCTTCCACCCCAGAATCTCGCTCTATTCTAGAGTCTTAAAAGACTGCTACTTTCAAGCACCCAGTAGTTCAAGTTTCTTCTCAAACTCACATCCTATCCCTTTACATTGCACTGAGATAAATTTGTATTACTATAAAGCTGAGGAAATTGCTTCTTCCTGGGGATCTGCTCTATCCAGTTGTCAAGAAAGAAGGATATTTCTTCTGTCATCTATCCACACAGCAATTGCTTCTTGTTGGTACCTTTATATAAATGTTACTTTTACTGATAAAAAAAGAAAAACATATATTCTTCTATCGTTTCCAATTTTAAAATCCACTCTTTTCTCAAAATCTTGTGACATGACCATATGATTTTTCCAGTAACCCACCTATAAGTTCTTGCCACTGCTTTGGTACAACATTCCCCTAGTGTTCCTTATTTCTTTACCAAACATATCCACAAGGAATTTCCCCTATTTACTGAACCCCCAAAGACACTTCTTTAGGAAGCTTCTATTTTTGGATAATAATTAGTATCCGTCTTTTAACACAGGAGGGACCCTTACTTATGTCAAAACACTCTCATATTCTTTATGCCCAGTCCTCCTTAATCTTTAACCCATTGTAGTAATTCCCTATTTCATCAAATGGTAATTTTTCACTTTGCTAGGTATCATTTCATCGCATAGCACTCCACCAACGCTGCTGCAATTTAAGTAATTAAATTTCAATGCTATGCATTACAACTTCACTCTTCATCTATCATTTGGTTCTCCTGTCAAACAGAGTCTATGTGTTAGCATTGTCTACATTTAGGTACAGCAATTGCATCCTATCTCACTTCACCTTCATTTCTAGGGGACTATACTTCCAATTTTATGAATTATTTCTACCTCTCATAAAATCATTATACTCTAGAGTGGTTCTCCAGATGGTGAGAAAAAAATGAACATCTAACCAAGAACGAAACTGGGTACCAAGGTCTTTAACTACCATTGTTTCCATTTATTAGCTAGGAAAAACTGTACAGCTCAGAAAATATAATCTTCTTGAGCTTCATTTATCTTCAGCCACTGCTATTCATATCTCTAAATTGAGAATTATTTTGAAGCGGCAAACCATAGACAGGCAAGATACTTAAATAATACTTCTACTAAAATCCTTGCCAAATGGACCAGAGAATCCATGAACAATTCAAAATGTCAAAATATTAGGATAACGTGTTAAGAGGGCCTAACCTGAAATCGTGACCCCATTCTGAGATGCAGTGTGCTTCATCAACAGCCAAGAGACACATCCCTGCTTTCAACAATCTTGACCAGAAACTGCAGCACATTTTGCGAAAAGCATATGTATAGTTAAAGATGCTAAACTCATTGGAAAATACATCTTAAAGATTCTTAACTTGAAAAACATCATTATTTCCAAGTGAAAACCTTGATAAGTGATGACAGAAAACAATAAAAGCAACAACAGCAAAAATAGTTCAATAATAGTCAGTGGAAACCTTTACTAACTGTTTACTGAAAAGTTCCAGTAATTTCCCACATGAGCCAAATAGGTACATCTAAACACTGAAGTAAGAATCATGCAACTGGTGAAGATGAAATTGAAGGCATCCATCAAAAATATTGGAGCCTAACAAGTTACACAGAAAAATCTACTTGCCCACAACTTGATATGAAAACTCACACCTGGAGTGAAAGTAATCTACTGTGAGGTATACAAAAAACTTGTAGAGAAAAATCATGTATCTTGGTGAATTTCTTCAGCAAATATATTATCTGAATCACTGGATATTTGACAAGGCTACAGAAGTAATAAGAATACATAAGTAGGTATTCAAGGAGCTTTTTTACTTAGAGATATGTCTTTCCAGATTACGCACCTGGTAGGAAGAGCACAAGCCTTTTCTGGAGTCATATAGAGAATATCATAGTGACCCAACTCAGCATTGGACTGCACCCCACGATCAGTCTGAGCACTTGAAAGATAGTCAGCTTTAATGCCCCTATGTTTTAATGCCATGACCTACAACAGGACATTATATTTTTCAGAACATATATTTTGTTTATGCTATGAGCAATACAAAGTATTTTACCTGATCTTGCATCAAAGAGATGAGAGGACTTATAACTACAGCAGCCTTTCCAGTTATCAGTGGGGGAACCTGATAGCTTAAACCAACAATTCAAGCAAAATGTTCAGCGCATGTGAATAGTCGTTAAATATTGACAAAAAAGGTTGACGCTTACCACAATGATTTGCCACTGCCGGTGGCCATTATAACCAAACAGTCTTTTCCATCTAAAATCTTCTCTATGATTTCCTTTTGATAAGGTCGAAACTCTGTGTACCCAAAATATTTCTAAAACCATAGGAAACGAAAATTCCATCAAAACAAGGAAGAAATACTAATAACAAAACTAAACACATGCAGATGTGCTGTGGGTTGAACAACAAAACATCAAATCAAACTTTAAACTAAAATCAAGAAATCAAAGATAGGTTAATGAAGGGAAGAATTGAAGAAAACCTTAAGAGTAGACTGCATTTCCATTATCGAGAGAAGCGAATCGCCGTGAACTCACTCTGAGTTTTTACTTTACGGCTAAAGAGGTAATTGTGAATGTTTTGGTATATGTCCCTCCGACTTTTCCAGCTTTGGGCCCTTCTCTTTTCGCGCCATTTTTTTTACTTTTTACGAGAAAAGACATAAATTACCCTCTAAACTTGTGCCGAAATATAAGTTACACGCTCATACTATTGTGATGACCTATCACACTTAATCTTGTTCAAAGTGATATTAATACCCCCTTTCGAAGACAATCTTAGTTGTGTGTAAAAAAAAGTGTTGTACACGCATTTTCATACATAAATAATATTTATTTTTATTTTTAAAAACCTTTATGTCTTGATATAATCTTAAACTTTTACAAAAGAATAAAGATTTGGGCATCTTCCTCCTCTCACGATACATTTTTCTTTTTAAAATATATTTCTTCTTCTTCTCCATTGTTCACAAATTGAAGGAAAAAATAAAAATTTAAAGAGATAATAGGAGTCAGTAAGTCAATTATGAAGTTAAGAGATATTGGCGGCGGCAATAGGATATGGGCAACACCATTATTGCCGGTGGAACAAATAAAATTTTCAGATCTGTAAAATTCTTTTAAAATCTTGATAACTAGTATGTAAATCAAGCATTTCATTAGTATTCTTTGTGTGTAATGATTAATCAAATATGCTATTGATGATTTGAGACATAAAAATGATATTGTGGTGGTTGTAGGTAGTGCTCCGGCAAGAATAGAGAAGACAAAGATGGAGAAATCATTTTCTTCGATGAATTTTTGATAAATTTAGGCAATATAATCATAAATTTTATGTCTAAATGTTATAAGATTTTCAATAGAAATCATTATTTTTCTCGTGATTATTTTTTGGTAATCTTCTCCGGTGAATCCTTCGGAGAGTTCGAATGGAAAATCATAAATTTTAAGTTGAAAATTATTAACTTTTCTTTGGAAGTCACCATGTTCTCCATTCCTTTCTATTTCTTTTTAGAGTTCTTCTTTAAGGTAGAGTGTTAGATGTCCTTTCATCAAACAATCAATGGTAACAAATGTTGTGATTCCTTAAGAAGAAGAAGAAGAACTCAAAATTAAGAAAAATGTAAATGCTTTAAAGAAATTGGGGTCACCAATAAAAAGATTAAAAAAGAAAGAAAATTGAAATAATTAATATATTAAAAATTATAATACATAATTATATAATGATCAATAAAATAGGGTCATGTGTTCAAATTTGTCATTCTAACATATATTTTTTTCTTCTCACGCACCTTAAGGAAGGTGAAGACACTCTCTTTGTCATGTCACATTATGGGGTATTAATATCACTTTGAACGAGAATAGGTGTGTAATAGGTCGTCATAATAATTTAAGTATGTAACTGACTTTTCGATACAAGTTCAAGAAAAAATTTATGTTTTTTCCCTATTTTTTACCAATGCCTTCAAATCTTGGGTGGGAGTACATACATACGCAGTGAATTTCGGGAATCTGTCATTTAAGCTCATTCTAGTGACAAAGAGCCTTTGCAGTGCACGGACCCAATATTCATTTCAAAGTTAGTTTTTAATTGATGTTTGATTAAATAACTTTAAATTTTAAGTTTGAATAAATTATATTTTCTCTTATATTCTCTTATTATATAAGAGGGAGTTTATGATGGGACATTGTGATGTCCAATCATAAACTCCCTATATAATATATAATATATAATATAATAAATCATTTTTTCTACTATATAATATATATTTATTTTTCTACTATAAGGGAGTTTATATAATATATAATAATATAATATAATAAATCATTTACAAATGACTTAAAAAATTTCATATTTAAAGGATATATAATAAAATAGGGTCACTCTTAAAATTCTATCCGGGTCACATATATTCTCTTATTATATAAGAGGGAGTTTATGATGGGATATTGTGATGTCCAATCATAAACTCCCTATATAATATATAATATATAATATAATAAATCATTTTTTCTACTATATAATATATATTTATTTTTCTACTATAAGGGAGTTTATATAATATATAATAATATAATATAATAAATCATTTACAAATGACTTAAAATATTTCATATTTAAAGGATATATAGTAAAATAGGGTCACTCTTAAAATTCTATCCGGGTCACATATATTGGGATAGAAAAAATAACATTTATCATTTTAAAATTACCAAAAAAGTATTATAAATAATAATAATTAACAACTTAAAATATTTTAAAGACATTTTAAAAGGGTTAATTTTGTAATTGTAATTCTACTATTATATAAGAGGGAGTTTATGGGACATTCTATGTGTCCCACCATAAACTCCCTATATAATATATAATATAATAAATCATTTTTTCTACTATATAATATATATAATGTATATTTATTTTTCTACTATATAATAAAAGGGAGTTTATATAATATATAATATCATAATAAAACCCCTTTTATTATATAGTAGAAATAAATATAATATATATATATA
>NC_064288.1:40672440-40749714 GCF_019186545.1 Solanum stenotomum
GTAAAAATACTATAAATCATGATAATTGACAACATAAAATATTTCAAAAATAAATACATATAAAAAAATTCGATTAATTCTTGAAATTAATCTATCGTTAAAAATTATGTATAAAATACAATAAATCGTGATTTTGACCACTTAAAATATTTATTAAAAAAACAGAAAAAATAAATTGACTGATTGTTAAAATTAATCTATCAATGTCACATAAAATGAGACAAAAGTAGTAATATGTATTGTTTAATGTGAAATTATTGAAAACTACGTAAAATGTATTATAAATGTTAACAATTAACAACATTTGATTGAATCTTGAAATTTTATCAATGCTACATATATTCAGACAAGTGGAGTAATATATATTAAGTATTTAAAAATGACGTACAACCATATTGCTTTATGTAGGCTTCGAATTATCGTGGTCATTTTTTAGGCTGATACAAGTTTTGTACTTTTTTTTTAATATTATAAATCGCAATAATTAATAATTTAAAATATTTTTAAAAATATATTAAAAATTTAGTTGGTTTCGGGAATTTTATTTATACTATATAAAATGGGACAAAGGAAGCAACATATATCATTTACAAATGACTTAAAAAGCATTAAAAATTACAATAATTACCAATTTAAAATATTTAAAAGCTATATAATAAATAGGTTCACTCTCAGAATTCTTTCAGGCCCACATATATTAGGACAGAAAAAATAACACATATCATTTTAAAATTACCAAAAAAGTATTATAAATAATAATAATTAACAACTTAAAATATTTGAAAGACATTTTAAAAGGGTTAATTTTGTAATTTTATCCATATCACATAAATTAGGACAAAGTGACCAGTAATGTTGGTTATTTGAAAGTTACATCAAAATATTATAAATCACAATAATTAATAACTTAAAACATTTTTTTAAAAAAAATTAAAATTTGGATGACTCTCCAAATTTTATTTGTGTGACATAAATTGAGACAACAAAAATAACATATATTGGGTCCATTTTAATTTATTTGTCTTATTTTTTTTTTGAGTTTTTTATATTTAAAAAATGCGTAAAAATATTATAAATCATGATAATTGACAACATAAAATATGTTTTGAAAAAAAATACAAAAATTTCCACTCATTCTTTAAGTAAATTTATCGTAAAAATACTATAAATCATGATAATTGACAACATAAAATATTTCAAAAATGTTGTATGTGGATAGTCTTATTGTGCCTTGAATAGCGTCAAATAAAGTACAAGTTTCTGATTCAAAAACTTATTCCTTTATCCACGCAAACAATCGCTTCAAAAATCTCCGTTATTAGCCCCAAAACATACCATTTATATTATTGGGCCCGTGCATAGCACGGGCAACATTACCTAGTTATTATTACTATATAAGAAGAGCGAATAAGCATGCTCTTCTCTGTCAACACGTGTGCTTACGTGAAAATACACTCAATTTAAGAATTCTTTTTGTCATTATATGCTTTACTTTACCTAAGTGTTGAGTACCTCAATACTACGAAATCAGTTAATAGCCTCCACGTGGGCCGGACGATGAAGGTACTTGCGTAAATAAATCAAAATAGAGGGTTGCTTTATGGTATTTCGTACTTTTCAAACTTGAAAAATGATTATACTTGCCTGCTTCATAAATGTACTTCCTTTTTGTTGGACACAAAAACCATTTGCTTTTTTTCCTCTTTTACTTTAATTGTGTGGGCCCTATTATTACTTTTGTACACCATTTCCTTGCATTGTTCTTATATTTTATTATTTCCAATTTCTATCCTCAAGGGATCTTTGAATATTATTCATTCATTAATAAATTATTTATATTGTTTCTTCCATTTTAATTGTTTCATCTATTTTTTTTTGCACGAAGTGTTAAATATGAAGAATATTTTTAAATTTTGTAATCTTAAATTTAAAATATATCACATATATTAAAGTAAAAAGTATTTCTAATTTTATAATCATAGATACGCTATGTAAAAAAAATTAAATTAAGAAGTAATTTTCTTTTTTAAGTAAAATAAAAAAAATATGTTCAAATAAATTGATACGGAAGGAGTCATATTTAAAAAATAGAATAAATATGTGATATTATTAGAAAGAGCTTTAATATATATTGTAAAAATTATTTTGTCTTCCGTATATTATTTTGTGCATATATGTGGAGTTTTAAAGTTTTTAACATTTTAATATAGAAATATGATTATTTGAAAATTTTAGTACTTTCTTCATTTAAATTTTTCCTTGTTTTTCTTTTAATTTGTTCTATATTTAAAAATTACATAAAAGGTACTGAAAATCACAATGTAATAATATAAGATATTAAAAAAACATAATTAAAAATCATAAAAGAAATTTTATTGACTCTTTAATTCCATATTGAAACAAAAGAAGTTTGTTTGAAAATAACATAAAAAGTATTGTAAATTAAAGTAAAATAACAACTAAAAATATTTAAGAATCATATAAGAAATAGTTGATTTTCGTAAAAGTATAAAATGGAACAGAAAGAATAATATATATTATTTGAAAATGATATAAGAAGTGCTATAAATCACAATAAATTAACAACTTCAAAATATATTTAACAAAATCACATACAAAAAATTATATAGCTCTCCAAATTTCATCGGTGTCACATAAATTGAAACAAAGAACTACTTCCAATTTATGTGACTTACTTTCCTTTTTAGTCAGTCCCAAAAGAATGTCACATTCCTATATTAAGTAACAATTTGACTATAAAATATTTATTTTACCCTTAATGAAATAATTTACAGTCATACAAATTTATATAATTCATTTTGGACCACAAGTTTTAAAAGTCTTCATTTCTTTCTTAAACTCCGTGGCGAATCAAATTACCTCACATAAAATGAGACGGAGGAAGTAATATATATTGGGCCCGCGCTGGTGCGGGAACCTAATATCTAGTAATAAGAGAGAGTTACAAATGAAGCAGCCACCACACTGTCAACATGTTGCTTTCTAAGATTAAAAATTGAATTTAAGGGTTATTTTGGTTATTTAAGGATTTTCCTTTAAACTTCAAGCTTTAATTGTGTTGTACTACTGGTTCTGTTGTGTGAACATTTCCTATTAAAGACAAAAAAATATCTCATTTGTAGTTCATACTTTTTCATATGTGGGCCCCACATAGAGTTGAAGATACCACATTTGTAGTTTATCTATTTTTACAAGTGGGCCCCATCTAGATTTGACTAGCTGCAATGTATTTTCAGAGGGCATTTTCGGAACATAAAAAAAAACCATTTTTTGTTCCATTTTAATTTAAATTACTGCATAAGTTTTTTTAATGAGCAAACCACATAAATCCCACTAGTTTAGATCATAATTATTAAGATTTCCAATAATTTCAAATATTACTTCATGTACCATATTTTATGCTTATGATACATGAGTCTGAATCCATGAGATACATGTATCTGCCAAATTTTAAAATTGGGATACAAAATTTATTTATTTAAATTAATTGGTTGGAACTGATTTCCTTAATTAGAGGAGTAATAGAGGATTTTCAAAATACATAGATAATTAATTTCATTTTATTATTCTTTGAAATAGTAAATTCATTAATATTTTTAATATAAGATAAAAACATGGATATCTTGGTAATGCAATTTGAATAATTTCAAATTATTACTCTTAAATTAATAAATTCATTAATTTGATGTATCTATTATCAATATATGATATATCCAACAAACTAAACACTTAGATACATGAGTGTCCTGCAAGTAAATTTCATGTATTTGTTATAAGTATCTAGTATTAATTTTATGTGTGTGTATATATATATATATATATAATATTAATTTCATGTATCTTTTATATGTATCTAGTATTAATTTGATGTATCAAGTATCAATTGCATATATTATATCCAAAAACATGTATCTCGAATACATAGTAAGCATATACATCTAATTATGTGTATCTAAATATGGAATATACAAAAAGAAGAAGCATATACATCTAATTTTGCGTATTTAAATTTCATACGTTATATCAAAAAACATGCATCTCGAATACATAATAAGAATATACATTTAATTATGTGTATCTAAATATGAAATGTAGCTGAAACAATACATGAATTTAGGAACAAATCACGACTGTAGAGTATCTATCGTATCGTTAATATCATCGTGTTGTTAAAAATCATATATCCAAAATTTAATGGTGGATACATATACATGGTCAGACACCCCATTACTAAAAATAAAAACTCAGATTTTAATTAAGATTACTACTTATTGGATACACATGTTTCAAGGGCTATATCAAAGTAATATTGGTACTACCAAATCCATGTCACGGTAACCAAAGAAAGCCTTAGAAGAACACCAACAAACAAAAACTCTCTACAATACTCTCTTTGATCCTTTTGCGTTGTGGCATAACATAATCAAAATTAAGATCAATTTCTTCCGGAGACAAACAATCAAGACCCACTATGAATTAAAGTTTTCTCTGTAGCATTTACTTTGATTTGATCTAGTTATAAATGAACAATACATAATAATATTTGGGTTCAGGGGAATTTGTCGACCATGGTGATGATATCTTGAGAAAAGAGAGTAGATTAGGTATTGTTGGAATGAAATTGTACGATGAAATTCTTGAATCATAAAGGAGGCGACATAATTGAGTGATAAATATGGGAGGGGAGAATTAAGCGACAATGATTGATTTGGAGTGAAAAAGTTAATTAAACAGATAATTAATCAATCCTAGTTTTGAGGTATGTGGGTATCTAATAATCTAATTGTATCTTCAAATAATATATTAATATATGGTATAAATATTAAAAGTGGTAATATATGTAATTGTTTGAAAGTAAAGATAAATAGTATATATAGTAGTGATGTATGTCTAATAAGGTAGTTTATCCTTTTTTAAATAGTGAGACCAACTTTAATTATGTTCTTTAATTTTATGTTCAAAGCCTTAAGTTGTAGTTTTACTATTTTGAATATCGATAATATTTATGTAAATTTTATAATTATTTTGAGTAAAAAATCAATGATTGATAAAAAAAAATCTTTAATGATGGATATCCAATGTCTCTTCATATTTTATATAAAATCATTCAATTCAATATGATTTAAAATTTATTAATATAAATAATATTTATTGAGTATTTATTTTACATTTGATGAGATAATTTAAAATTGTTTGACTAACACCACTTAAAAAAATAAATTTGTGAATAAATATTTGGTCCGTGCATAAAAAAATAAAAATTACTTGTCCACTTTTTCTTTAATAGATGTCCCTATTTACCTGTCGACTTTTGACAAATTAAGAAACGACAATTTTTTTTACCTATTATACCCTCAATTAATTACTTTGAAAAAGGTAGAACTTCTTGAAAATCTTATATTTTTAATTCATCCACTTTATAATTAATAGGGGTAAAATGGTAATCTCACTATGTCAATAATTATTTTTTCTTAATAGGTGTGTCAATTCAAAAGTGAACAAGTAACTAGGGACAGAGGGAGTAATATTTATCATGTATTTATTTTAGAGTTACTATGAATGTTTACTACCACATAATATACCAATTTGAATCCACCCCCATGACATGTTTGGATAACAAGTCAATTTGAGTCATTGTCTTGACCACGTTATCATCAGGCTCGTGGTTTTTCTCCATTTTCTTCTTGCGCATACCCAATTATAGATAAGATACTTGATCTTACCTAGTGTTCCATGTTCGGTTTATCTTGATCATATCATCAAGCAACATTGTTGCCACATCAAATGGTTGTCACATTAGCCCTCATTGAATGAGTTGGTCAGCCAATCTTTTGTTGCCCATATCAAGGATACGATAAAAATATTGCAACAATAATTTGTCTGGAACACCATGTGTCGGGCATTGTAGCACTAACTTTTGAAACTTCAACCAGGTTTTATGGAGAGGTTCACCTTCCACTTTTTTGAAATTATGGATAATATCTCTACGTTTTACCTTTGTCGAGGAGGGAAAAATCTCTCAGGGAATGTTTTTGTCAGCTCCTCCCAAGAAGTTATAGTATCATTTGATAGTTCGGCTAGCCACCTGGTTGCTTCTCCCGATAAGGAAAATGACAACAACCTCAAACGTATGGATTTTTGTGAGATGTTCTCAAAGACTAAAGGCCCACAAATATCCACAAAATTCTGGAGATGTTCATAAGGGTCTTCATGAGCAAGACCTCCACACTCCTCTCATCTGAAGCAATTGCAACATAGTTCTGGTTACATGAAACATATCTCTCCCCATAGTAGGAGGTAACCAGATTTATCCTGTACTTTTGACGACATTAACATGCATGTCATTCATATCTCCCATGTTATTATTCTGCCCATAGTGACTAGCCTCATCACTCCTATTCTTGCACATGTTTCTACATTCAAGTGATGCACAACGACAATACCAAAAAAGAATGTATTCTACTACAAACAAACAAGATCACAAATTAACTTCACGAAATGAATTTTTAGCTATCACTCCCCGACAATGGCACCATTTTATATAACGCTCAAATTACTCTCAAAATGAATTAAAGAGTAAGCGATCACTCACAATATAAATACCCAATAAAAGAGTCGGGGTTGAATCCCACCTGGAGTGATCTAAATAAAAGAATTTAATCAGGAAATTAGAAGTGCTAACCAACTCATTGTAGTAATTAGGACAAATGGATGGATGATTTCACCAAATTTAAAATCAGGGTTCAAAATCAATTATTACAATTTCAACTAAAAATAGGGATTCAAAAAAGTGAGAGATGATCTAGGGGTGTGGGAGTTTGTGTCAACGACAAATAAGAGTGCAAGTATTTGCTCAATAATGCTAAACACACATGGATAAGTTGGATAATCGTCAATGACAAAAATCTTCTTTCGATCTCAGAGCATCATATCATAGAAGCTCCTTTTGATATCATCTATGTCAAATACAAATCAACCCAATACCTTACTAAAATATCTCCGTCGAGCAGATTTGTCAATTAAAATTGAACTACAAATTCTCTTTCGCGCAAACTACAACAATCAACTAATTTACAAGTATTTAGCTATTTACCCACTTCAATTAATTTGTTTCAAGCATCAATCAAAGATCTAAGCTAGGATTAAGTTTTCAACCTTAACCATTAAATTAACCGTATGCTAAATAGCCCAAATCCATGTATGAACAGCAAAAAAATAGAGCAAGACACTAGACCCACAAAATTAAATTAACACTTAACTCCATATTCACACCTCTAGAATCGGGGTTTTAGTCAAGCATCATAAATGGAAAAACACTATACCAATGATGTTTCAGCCATTAAGGAGTTGATAATCAACAATCATCTTCAACACTACTTTGAATTGAACCCTCAAATGTCAATTATAAGATTGTTCAAAATCCCCAAAACTAAGAGAAAAACTTGAAACTCTATTTCTCAATATGAAAAAGTAAGAAAGGTCGAAAAACTAGATTCACGATTTGATACATTTTCTCTCTCCTTTGCGCTATTTATAATTTCCCCAAAAACTAATATGAAATTCCATGTGTGATCTGATCGGCGATGTTAGTCAGGCTCACCTTTCACATTCGGTGGATCACCGTTTGTTCTTTAGCTCTCCTTTACTTTGCTTCAGGCCTCAGGTGTTTGAATCTCAGTTGGTGAACTCGATTGAGCCAGCTTTTCATATTTGGCGAATCACTGCTTACTCATCACTAGCATAGGTGGACATCAAAATATAGCAGAGAACGCAGAACGAGCTAGAATGGAAGAAGAGATTAAGAACCAAAATCTCCCCCATGGAGAAGAGGCACCAGGAAATAACTGAAACAACCAACCAATAGTGGGAGATCAACCTCCACCCAAACATAAGGTGGTGTGCAGAATAACTACAGGGTTGATCATAATGTTATTAGGACGTCATGTACCATTGTGTTACCTTCATTGCTAGTTGGATCAAAGTTTGTTGTCACTAGAAGCTTAATGCAAATGATTACAACTAGAGGATTGTTCATTGGTCTGCTATTTAAAGACCCATATGCCCATCTTAGTAAAGTTGTAAGTGTTTGTCATAGCAGTGTGAATGCGCTAGACTTAGATATGGATGTCATCACATTGCGTGAGTTCCCATTATCACTAACTTAGGATGCAACTATGTGGATATCTAAGTGTCCATACAACTCAATCACAACTTAGACTGAGATGCACCAGAAATTCATAGATAAGTACTTCCATTATCAAATAAGTTGAGACTGAAGGATAAAATTAACAACTTCAAGCAGACATGTGATACATGGGAATGATTTACATGCTACCTAAGAAGTTCACCTAACCACAAAATAGATGATGAGTCACTTATGGAGATCTTATATAGAGCATTGGATGACAATGGCAAAGCTATGGTGGACACTATCACTGGAGGATCACTCATGAGAAACTCATTCGAGCAAGTTGTGGAGAAACTTAAAGAGGTTGCCAAAACAAATAAAACATGGTCTACTAGAGGTATAGAAACTTCAAGGAGTACTTTTATAGTGAAGGCTAACCAACACTCAAACCAACCAACTGAGGATATGCGTCAAAAGGTGGCATAACTAAGAATAGAGGTTGTCTTGGTGTTAAAACATTTAAGGCACAATGCAGACAAGGGCAATGCAGTAAACTACAAGAAAAGAGCACCACCACAAGATGATTATGGCTATGAAAAGGATGCGTACTATGTGAATGATCATCAAATGGGTGGTTTCCGAACCAATGCCCAAGCTTTCAACAAAGATTCTTGGCGCCAAGTTCAAGGGAATCAAGGTTGGAAGTATAATCAAGAGGACAATTTTAATCAAGAAGGACAATACATCCGCAACAACAACTACAATCGGGATGGTAACTACAATCAAGACAACAACTACAACTACAACTAGAATAGGTACAATGACCAAAATAGGGGTCAAGATAGAAAAAATGATTGGGCAAGGGAAGATAATAACATAACTGATAGGAGGGTGCATATGTTACACCTATGAGTAGAGATAGAGGATCGGGTTTGTAAGGCTAGAAGACATGATGTCCAAAATTATAAAAAGGTTCACCTCATCTAAGACTGGCAATTGGACAGGATTGTACCCGGTCCGATTCAGTTTCAGTCCCAGTATATCTTGTACCAGTTGAACCGGTAAGGGTCCGGTCTAATAGGGTACCAGAACATGTAATGAAACGGAACCTGGGTTTTTACTCGGTTGATCCGGTTTGGTTAGACCCGGTTCCGGTTCGATTCCGGTCCGATATGAACTTGTTCAACGGTTAGTTCCATTTTTATTTTTATTTTAATGTGTAATGGCCATAATAGTTGTTGGGTTGGGGCCAAAATGGCTCAAATTTACCCCCACCCCTCTCTAACCCCTTAACACTATAAATATACCCATATTCTTTCATTTAACTCACAAATTCATAACTTATTCCATTAACATCTTACAAAATCTCTCAATTTTGAATCTCTCATAAATTCATAATTATTATTTTGTGATATTGACCTAGAGTTTGGAGATTTATTTGAAGTAAATCAGAAGCTTCAATTGACATCTCTCAATTCCGACTTTGATTATACGTCTACTTTTACGTAGACGTTCGGTACATTCGTTGCAACTTTAATTTTTTATTTGTTTATTAATTAAGTTAATTTATTTTTTTTGTTATAATATCTTGCTTATTTTTCATAATATTTAATTGTTTTAGGGGAGGAGGAACTAGTAGTTCTAGTTCTAAATATTTGCCACCTAGATTTAGAATTAATACTGATGATTATACTCATGTTGATGAAACTTCTTTTATGTCACGACCAAATATTATTGAATTTAATTTCGAAAATGAAATAGATCATGAGACATTAAACCGATGTTTTACTAATTTTGAGGAAGAATTAGACGAGGAAGTAGAAATAAATGATGAAGATGATGAGACCCCTAACCCTACTAGTCCGGCTACCGAATTACCGGAACAAAATGATATCCCCCATTTGCCTACTTTTTTCACATACCGTTGTACGTGTTAAAATATCTTAAGTATGAAATTTTTTGGTACAAAATGAGAAGAAAAACTACTGATACTTGCTCGAAATGTAAATTGACCATGAAACATAGGACTACGGGAGCGCAAGGGGGGACAGGACGACTAAGAACGCATTTGAGAAAGTATAATAAAGAATTTGCTCGCCTAGATGTTATAAAAAGGGCTAATAGAAATGGAATACTCATACCTGAAAATCCTATAGGAGTTGGTGGTTCTAATATGGTTCAAAGTGTGTTACATATGACTAACCCGACTGGCCCAAGCACACACCACACATATAGTAAAGAAAAAGATCGTAGGGAATTAGCTAAAATGGTTGTTGTTTGTGGTTTGCCTTTTTCATTTCCTTCACATCTTGGTTTTATTCATTATATTCGGGAATTGTATAACCCAAATTATGAAGGTATTCCAAGAAGTACAATTAAAAAAGATCTTTTTAAATATCAAAAAGAATATTGTCATTTTCTTCATTGTTTATTTGTCTATTATGATGGTATATTATCTATTACTTCTGATATGTGACATAGTTCTAATGGTAATGATTATTTTACTGTTACTGTCCATTGGATTGACCATGAATGGAACATGCAAAAATGAATATTAGAATATAAATATGTTGAAGAAACTAAAACCGGTTCTTATATAGTATAAAAAATAGGCGTTATTTTACAATTTTATGGAATATGTGATAAACTAACGAGTGTCACTTTAGATAATGCTTCTAATAATTTAAAATCAATTGATTATTTAAAATGTAGACTTTGTCTAATTGATAATGATTCTTTTTATATTAAGTATGCTGCACATGTTTATAATTTGGTAGTAAAAGATGGTATTTCTCAATTTGGAATTTCTTGTGAAAAAAATAGAATTGCTTATAATTGGATTTTTAAAGCTAAAATAAAAGCTAGAATTTCAGAATTTAAAAATTATTGTAAAGAATGTGGACTTACATATAGAAAAGTTCCAAAAGAAGTATGCACTAGATGAAATTTTTTATTTGAAATGCTTGAAGTTGCTTATGTTTATCAAGAGCCAATACAATTAGTTTTTAATGCTTATAATGCGGACCTAAATTTAAGAATTGGTTATGATGATTGGGAAAATACAAAAGAACTTATTGAATTTTTAAGTGTTTTTTATAAATGTTGTTTTTGGTCAATATTAACCAATTATTTCTTCTGTTTTAGTAAATATTTGTTCTATTTCATCTGAATTTGCAAAATATAAAGGAAAACATTGGTTTAAAGAATTACTTGTTTTTATGATTGAAAAATTCAAAAAATATTTTTTTCCTATTCCTCAAATCTATTTGACTGCTACTTTATTTAATCCAAATTACAAATTAAAAGGTGTTGAAAGAATGGTTGAAAAAATTTATGCAAATTTAGAAATTGAAGTTGATGAAACTCCTAGTGTTGATGATTGTAAAAAAAAAAATACAATAACAAAAGCTAGAGAGTTATATCATACATATAAAGCTATATAAAAAAATATTCCAATAGTTGAACCTCCATCTTCTACCAATAATGATTTTGATTTATATTTCAATCAGGCATGGGAAAAGATTAGGAATGAAGAAGGAAAACCTCAAGCTCAACTATTAGTATGGTGAAAGAATTGTGATTTTTTTTTTTGAACCTTGGTAGGGTTGTTCGAGATGTGCTAGCGATTTAAGCATCATCGGTCGCTTCAGAGCAAGCCTTCAGCGCAATGAGATTTATGATTGGAGATCATCGATACTCATTAGTAGAGCAGAGTTTGAAAATATCAATGTTGTTTAGAGATTGAGTCAATGCCGAAAGAAGAAATATCGGACTACCACAATTAAGTTGCCAAATAGAAGACGAAATAGGTGAAATATTTGGTGATAATAGTGATGATGGCATGGAAGCAATGGAGGAAGAGCGACAAAAACAAGTTCCAAATAATGTTTCTTTTGAAATGATACAAAAGTTATGAAAAGATTTTAAAAAAAAATTCAATTATTAGTATAATAATTATTATTCAATACCTAGATTAGGTACTCTTTCTAGTATTTGTATTTGTACATTTTATTTATTTGAATAAATATACGGCTATTCGCCTTGGTTTTCTTTTAAAATAGTCTCTTATATTTAATGCAAGTCATTTTATAAATTTAATTTTCAACTATTTTTATATTAGCCTAATATAAAATTAAATTTTAAGGTTTAAAGTTTAAACTTTAAACTTTAAAGTTTAAATTGAGTTTTAAAGTTTAAATTGAGTTTTAAAGTTTAAATTGAGTACTTTAAGCTTTAAAGTTTAAAATTGAATTTAAAGTTTAAAGTTAGCTTACAAAATGTATAATGTATAACGTTTAGACTTTAGAGTTTTAACTTTGAAGTTTCAAATTTATAAAACTTCAATTTGAAACTTAAATCTTCATTAGTGATTCATAATTGTACGGAGGAATTTGAGTTGAAAAGAATGGAATTCTTGGAGAAAGACTTACCTTGAAGAAGAATCTTGAAAAAGATTGAAAGAATCTTGAATTGAGTCTTCTACTTTGATTTTTCTTTAGGGTTTTGCCCTAGGGTTTGAGCGAGAAGAGAATGATGGATTAAAAGATGAAAATCTGATTGTTTTGAGCCTTTATTAGTCAAGAAATTCGTTAGGGTTTTCTTGGAGGTAAAAAGACAAAAACGACCCTTTTTAATGTTTTCCCGTTGGCTAATTCGTAGCACTGTATCAGGTTACTAAAATGGTCATAACTTTTTACTCAGAAATTGAATTGACGTGAAATTGGTGGCATTGGAAAGTAGATTAAAATACCTTTAATTTTATAGGTTATGTACCATGTAACTCTTCATATTATAGGATATATGGTCGTTTGAACTTGACTCAAGTAGAATCTTACATTAAAACTTAATCGATAAGGAAACTTCAAAATACTTATCAAGAACTCATCAAGAAATTAAATTTCTCAATATTTATGGATATATTCGCAAAATAAACTCATGATTGGTGTGTGGGTGAACAAACCCAACACTATGGAAGCTTACATACCTCAAAGAACTAGGTTCTTGGCGAAATTTTGAATTTCTTAAACGAACGCTTGAAACTTTGAACTTTTCCTCCTCTTGAATCTTCTCTCTAAAACCCTAAATGCTTTTGGGGGTGAATGAAACTGATTCTAACCAGTTTAGACCCTTAATTAGGTGTAATTCGCGTTTAGAATAAGTGGGGGTAAGGAAAAGACTAAAATACCCCTCCTATTTTCGGGTAAGTTTCCTTAAATTGATAACCTGACTTAAAAAGGGCATATTTTCATGACCGGAGAGCACCCCCTAGTCGTAACACGGCGTACTCAACCCCGAAGGGGACTAATACAAGCCTCATAGCTCATTCATTACATAGGTAATAGAAATAGTACGAAATTAAAAGTTTTTATTCAAAATCATACGATTCAAAACATTCAAATACTCATTAAAATATTTCAAAAGACACAGCGGAAGACTAAGTCTCACATGGCCATCTTAGATAAAACTTTAACAAGATAGGGCGACGGCCCTTTACAATCGACAAACTACTAAATGTCTATTACATGGAGAAATGAAACATAAGAGTTCTTGTCCTCGAATCAATGAGGACATACCGAGTCTTGGAGGAAACTCTATCCAAATACTTTAAATCCTAGCTAGAATCAATCACTTGCCGGAACCTACACTTGTAGTAAAAATAAGAGAAATATGGGTTAGCACACAAAAATATACTAAGTATGATGACCATGCAAAAACATGCTTAAAAAGGGACTTTTTGTTTGAAAGTCATGCTCTCATGACATTTAGTAAAATTTCAAGAACATTTATAAAAGAGGCATAATATAAGTCACAACCAACATACAAGTCACATTTTCACATTTGAACACAATCACATATAACCCTTTACCTTCACCTTGAGCCTTCACCTCAAGTAACCCTCAAGCTATACCTTGTGCAATGTATGGATAGCGTCCCATACCACCACCCACACTAAGGTACCACCTTAAGGTCACCAAAAGTGAACTTACCATTCATCCTTTCCACCTTTACATAATAAAGCATTTAAGAGACATAAACATTACATGAATCACATCATCACATTAAGACAAACATCTAAGACAACTCTAAGTCATACTTGTGCAATGTGCAAGTAGCATCCCATACTACTCACACTAAGTACTCCTTTGAAGTCACCCTAGACATGGCACATTCATATACAATAAGTCATGACAAAAAAGTAACTCTTAATACAATCCAAGTATAGCATGCATCTTTACACTAAGCATTTAAGTCAACATTATTCATTAGGTTCATTTAGGACACATTTATGCATTTAAAGGACTTTCATACATTTAGTCATTAAGACTTAGAGAACTCACTATAGCCCCTTCAAAGCCTACTCGTGCAATGTATAAATATCATCCCGTACTACTACCTACACTTTGTAGTACCTATCAAGTAACTAGAGTGCACATATCACATGATGGGAATAAGCATTTAACCGACATAGACCATGCAAGCTAGACATGGAATCTGGTGTCATGTAACCCTACACCGTAAGAGGTGTTCCACTTGCCTAAGGTAGAATAATAACATTAGCTCGGATGAAATCCGCTGGCTAATATCCTATGTGGGCACATAGTTATAGGATAAGAAGATGTTCATTGGAACTCTAACCTAACATTAGGAGAGTTTCCATCTAACTATATCCACTCGGTGCTTAGCCTACATTCCCATAGATTATTTCATTCACATTACATTAGTGTATTAGGGAGGAGTGCCATAGGCCTATCGACCCATTATACATCATTACATAAGGAAGGAATGCTATAAGCCTATCGATCCATGGTACATTCAAGGATAGCTCTAGAGTCCCCATGAAAAGAATGCCATAAGCCTATCGATTCATGGTCCCTCATTTCATTCTTATACTTATGAAAGGAATGCCACTAGCCTATCGATTCATGGTCCATTGACTCATTAAGAAAGGAATACCACTAGCCTATCGATTCTAGAGTCTTCATTACATTAGATCATTTATGAAAAGAATGCCTAAAGCCTATCAATTCATAACCATTAAGTCAAGACACATTCATCACTCATATATGAAAGGAATTCCATAGCCTATCGAATCATATTCATCAAGTCAAGACACATTCATTATATAAGAAAAAGATGCATAAGCTTACCAATTCTACATTCAACATTCCCATTATAGAAACTCTTCACATTCTATCATCATCATTCAATCATTGAAATTACATGTATATCCTTCACATTATAAATTCATATATACAACATCATGATAATACCTCAATTCCTCACACTATGCCTTCAAGGCCATGATCACAATGTACATAGTAAGTAAACACCTCCACCTTTCAAGTGGATCAACAATTCAAGCACAATTCTACTTTAACATGAAATTAGGTCAAACATGCCCTCTCAAGGCTATGACCACAAATCCTCCATTCACCAACAATTCACCATAATTAGGCATAGATGATGATACAATTCAACAATCTAAATCAATCTAGGCATAAATCCATCAACATTCATTCATAATCAACAAACCCACTTCATAAGGCACAATTTAGGAATTGAGAGAAATCACGGGTTCATAGAGTATTTTAATCTTAAATCATCAATTAAACATCAATATAATCATAATTTATCATTTGAAAACGTTTGATGCAAGAACCCATGAGATTGAGTAAAACCTAGGTTTTTGTGAAACTTGAAAACTTTGAAACTTCTTTGAAATTGACTCTAGGGTGAAAGCTAACCCTAGATGAAGAATCACCATACCTTTATATTGAAGAATCCCATGAAAATCTACCCAATAGCCTTCCTCTTCAAGCCCTAAGTCTTCTTCTTCTCTTGGTCTTCAATGGAGTTCTAGAGAGAAGATACTTTGAGAAGGAGGGGTTTTGATTTGGGGAAAATTTGAAGAATGAAATCTAAAATAGTATTTTATTCTTTTAATACTCTTAAAATACCTAAATAAACCCAAAACTGTCCAAGAACTTACCTAGGCAAAGGGTGAATTTACCACTTCACCTTTCACTTGGCCGTGTCACTTGACAGCACACAGGTGCCATCCATGAGCCCTTGACTCACGGACCGTGAGTCCATTCACAGACCGTCCTGTTGGTCCGTGGTCTAGGGATGTGGCTTTGTTTGGGGCCCTTTTACCTATGAAGGCCACCCACGGGGTGTGGATGGACCTACGGGGCGTGACCCTTTCCGTAGGTCACCAAACTTTGGCTAACTCTCATCAATTGGGGCAGCCTTGGGGGTTAAGCTTAGGGTCCTCCTCAAGGACCCCTAGAGTGGTCCATAGGGAGTCGTAACTTGACATTTAACCCCTAAACCCCTCAACCATGAACCGGGACAACATGAAGCATCATCAAACCTCACACACTCACTAGTTAGGCTCTAGTTTCACTAGTTCATTTTTAGAGTCGTTACACATATCTCCCTCACAAGCTCGAAAATTAGCAAACTAAATGGAGTTGGAAAGAGGACTTAGAGACCTTTCATTTGATATGTTATGGGTCTCCTAACTTATCCTGTACCAAAAGTTATGGCCGTTTGACAATGACCCAAAACTTAAAAAAACTAAGGAATGACTTGAATGAATTCTGTTTAATTCTTTTTGGAACTCAAGATGCTATAACTAGTACCTGACCTTAATACTTAGGAAATTTTAAATTCCTTGGTAAAATCCTACTCACAACGAAGAAGGGTTCAAGTCTTAGTCAAAAGTTTTCCGGGGTGTTACATTATCTCTCCATTGGGATCATTCGTCCTCGAATGACAACTGGACTGGTTATGGAATGGGGTTATTCTCACTATCTCTTCTGACTCATGAACTTGCCTACTAAAACAGGCTGTACTGATTCGTACCAAGAGTTGGGACTTCTTATAGCACCTAAATCAAGAACGATAATGTTGTGAACTCTCTCTGAAGTTACCTTATCTAAAATAAAGGAAATCTGGGCATGAAGTAAGAATAGGAATACCATGCCTGGGGTAATATGACTGCTAAATATTAAGCTTAGCGACACTCCTCAACTACGCTCTTCTTTCCTTATACCATACCTCATTGGCTGCAACTCCTAGTTCCCCGAAGGGTACATGACTTCTCTTACTAAGTCCCGAGTCTAGTGACACACTCTTACTATATTCAAGCTTAACCCAAATCCTAAGGTTCGGGTTCTATACCTCTCTAAAATGAGTCTCATCCCAAGAACATTACTCTTTACCACCTCATTTAATCAACATTAGGCTCATATAAAGAATTACCTCATGTTTAACGACACCACATTCAAGCTTAGTATTCTAACAGCTCCATGGAGTCTTACTAACCAACTCCCTAAGAAGTTTTCATTCTCTCATCATCCCTGCCATACCAATTGGAATTTCCCGCATTACTACTCGAAAGCAACGAAGGGCTCTTATTTAACTATTTCTCATAGTAAAACCTCATCCTCCTCATTTATAACCTCAGATGGAATTATCACACCATCATTATCATGGTAAGATCATTAACTTTCTCCTTCTAACATCACTCTACTACAAAAAGGACCTCTGAAAAGATATCTCATATACTCTTTTGAGCTCATTACTATCTTATTCTCAAAATTTGACTTGATTTCAAATCTTATCATCTCCCCCTTAGGTCTAAAGTTGACACTTGAAAGCTATAGACCTATTCCATCATCTCTAAACTGGTCTACATCCCCTTTTCACAACTTAAGTACTATTTGCCCACTTATTATACTTCATTACTTAACCAGTTCTATAACCTCCTGAACATCATGACCCTCTCAAAAAAATCATAAGCCTAGATTAGATCTATCACTTCATGAATACTTTGTTCTCTTATTTAACAGATGTATTTAGCCTCATCTAACACGATGGCACATCGACATCAACTCTATTTTGGTTAAAATATACTATATCTCATGCAAACTAGTAACTATTCCCCTTCCTTCTATCATGAACTCTCTACAACATTATTATTCCTTATTTCACTCATAAAGGAACTCATCACTTATAACTGACTGGGTGTATGATTGCAATAATATAATCTTCCCCATCATTATCTCCCTTTCATAGATTACTGAACCTTTACATACTTTCCTCTAACACTGGGCACTTTCACTACTACTGCTCATAATTTCGTAACTCATGCTACCTTTTTGGGCTGCAAAATACTACCTGAGCTCTAAACATACTTCCTCATAAGGATCTCGGCTGAAACAGGGCTTAGAGAAGAGAGTACAACTCGCTTTTAGCTTGAATGCACAATTCATATGAACATGAGTACATTCCTCTGATACTCGACATTTAACTCACTCACAGGGTTCTCTCAAGCCCCTCTGTAGTCTCATGACTTCCTCAAGACTTTTTCTAAGAGAAACTCATCGATAAAAGACTGACTTTGGTTTTTAACCACCACTAGTGTGGGGGGTAGTCGAATGGATATGCGAATGCACGAGTTAGAATAAGTCTTCATGACATAGTTCTATTGCACGATTTAGAGAATGAAAAAAGGGAAAATTTTATTAAATGTCTATAGTCCCTCATTTATAGAAGTGGGGCACTCACAACCATAAATCAGATCCTATTGACATGACTTCATAGAAACCCTAGGACACTTGAACTCTGTGCTCTGATACCAAGTTTGTCACGACCCGTGCCTACACCCTGGACGTGAAAGGTACTCTAGAACCATTGATGATCCCCAAGTGAACCCTCATCCCGGATGGCTACAAGCGGAAGACTAACTGAAGCATACATAAACTTAAACCTGAATTAAATTCATTGAACTCCAATAGTGAACTTTAAGAAAGTTTGAACAATACTCAAAAGAAAGTAAATACATAAAACTCTTCAACTCTTTCTATATATGAAGCCGCTACTATTAAAGAAAGATATCGGGACAAGACCCACAACATCTCAAAACTGCTAACAGTAAGGTAAATGTAAAGTCCTCTGGAATATAAGAAGGCTTACCAAAGCTGACTAGAATATCACATGACCTTAACGAAATGCCTGTTGATGATCTTGAATACCTGTATTTCATGATGCAGGCCAAATGGCTCAGTACATGGAATGTATGAGCATGTAAGGGGAATTCTAAAGTATAAACATAAGCTTGAACTTGATAAAAAGGAAACATACTTACCTCTTCTCAACTCACTCAACTAAACTCAACTCAAGAATAAGATACTCAACTCAAAGATTAGATACTCAACTCAAAGATATGATACTCAACTCAAAGGTACTCAACTCAAGATACTCAACTCAAGATACTCAATGATAAAACAATAATAAAGATGCAATATATGGAAAACTTTTAAAACAATAGATAATAACTCAATTGTATTGAAGAATACAATAATAACTCAATTTGTAAATAAAAATACAATATAACTCTGTGGGAGATTCTCTAACCGACAACCATCACTATGAGCTATGTGATGATATAACATCTAGACCACACTGCCAGAACTATCCTATACTTTGCTGGGGTATAGAACCTACTACTAATTGGATCCACTAGTCTATGCTAAAAATCATTAAGGAATCATCTAAAAAGTATGACCATTGCTACTTACGCTGGCTACATGGTTTATGTGGGCTGTGAGTTGTATGAACTCTCCCTCATATCGGTACTTAATACTACTTCCAAACTATACTAGCTCATATGTTTATAAACATATCTCTTTCTGTGTTTTGAAATTATTACTCAAAAATCTTTCTCTTAAAAGAGATGGTACTCAAATTGCTCAAAACCCTTTTGGAAATCTCAGTTTCCTATCATCTTAAATGTAAAAACATTTACTCTTGGGAATACTTAGTTCCCCTATATCATTTTAAAGAAAATGAACTCAGCTCTACTCTTCCTCAACTTAGTGCTCGAGTCTTTAAAACAAGTTTTAAAACAATTTTTAAAAAGACTTCTTAAAATAGGGTTCATGCCGAATAATACGTGAACGACTCAATTCAAGGTTTTCGATAACCATTCATAGAAATCAATACTTGGAACTAAAAAACTCCAGAACTCAAGGAATCAATGATACTATTCATCTAAAGAATGCTTGACTCGGAGGGCTCATGCTGAATTATGGGCATGAACTACTCAACTCAAGGACTCAATGATACCTCTCATCTTAAGACTGCTCGACTCATATGGTTCATGCAGAATTATGGGCATGAATTACTCAACTCAAGGACCTTCATGAGTACCATGTACTATCCCCATGATTAGGAATATAATCACAAAATGATTAGGAACTCAATACTAAAGACTTAGAACTTGAAGATACTACTCCTCTCAAAGATACTCAACATATGGAGTCCATGCAAAAGTGGGCATGAACGACTCGACTAAGGGTCTAAATAACAATATGGAACTCATGTATACGACTCTTCTCATTCTCATACTTACTTTCTCAAAACTCAGTTTAAGATTCAAGTGTTAGCTTCGAAAAAATTCTCAAGATTTATAACTCAAAATAGGGTTCATGCTGAATTATAGACATGAACAAATCAACTCAAGGATATCAATAAAAATATAGAAACTCAATAATTAGGAATAGAAATTTTAAAAGAACCATGAACTCAAGAACTTAAATCAACTTATCTCAAGAATACTCGAATCTAGGGGTAGAATCCTAGATTTCTCTTTTACTGATTTGAAAGAAGATGTAGGGCGTGAGGACGAACTAGTGCAATACTATGATAGCCGTACATACCTGGAAGAACAAGGTTCTTGAAGAATCTTGAAGAAGAACTTGATTAGAAGCTTTGAAACCCTAGCTTGAAGGTAAACCATCAAGAAAACCTTTCTTGAGATTCTTGAATTAGTTTCTTGAAATCTCTATGGCCAAGAATTATGATTTTCATTAGTGATTCATAATTTTATGGAGGAATTTTAGTTGAAAAGAATGGAATTATTGGAGAAAGACTTACCTTGAAGAAGAATCTTGATAAAGATTGAAAGAATCTTGAATGAAGTCTTCTACTTTGATTTTTCCTTAGGGTTTCGCCCTAGGGTTTGAGTGAGAAGAGAATTATGGATCAAAAGATTAAAATCTGATAGTTTTGAGCCTTTATTAGTCAAAAAATTCGTTTTGGATTTTCTTGGAAGTAAAAAGATAAAAACAATCCTTTTTAATGTTTTCCCGTCGGCTAATTCGTAACAACACTGTATCATGTTACTAAAATGGTCATAACTTTTTACTCAAAAATTGGAGTGACATGAAATTGGTGGCATTGGAAAATAGATTCAAATAAATTTAATTTGATAGGTTTTGGGCCACATAACTTTTTATATTCTAGGAGGTATGGTCGTTTGAAATTGACCCAAGTAGAATCTTACATCAAAACATAATCGATAAGGAAACTTCAAGAACACTTACCAAGAACTCATCAAGAAATTAAATTGCTCAATATTTATGGATAGATTCATAAAATAAACTCATGATTGGCGTGTCGGTGAACAACCCAACACTATGGAAGCTTACATACCTCAAAGAACTAGATTCTTGGCGAAATTTTGAATTTCTTGAACGAACGCTTGAAACTTTGAACTTTTTCTTCTCTTGAATCTTCTCTCTAAAACCCTAAACACTTTTGGGGGTGAATGAAACTGATTCTAACCAGTTTAGACCCTTAATTGGGTGTAATTCGCGTTTAGAATAAGTGGGGGTAAGGAAAAGACTAAAATACCCCTTTTCGGGTAACTTTCCTTAAATAGACAACCTGACTTAAAAAGGGCACATCTCCATCATACGAGCTACAAAATTAGCAAACTCAGTGGCGTTGGAAAGAGGACTCAGAGATATTTCATTTGATATCTTATGGGTCTCCTAACTCATTCTGTACTGAAAGTTATCGTCTTTTGAAGTTGACCCAAAACTTAAAAGAACTAAGGAATGACTTGAATGAATTCTCTTTAATTCTTTTTGGAACTCAAGGTGCTATATCTAGTGACTTGACCTTAATACTTAAGAAATTTTAAATTCCTTGGTAAAATCCTACTCACAACGAAGAAGGGTTCGAGTCTTAGTTCAAAAAATTTTCGGGGTGTTACATTAGCTGAATTAGAGAACGAAGATGAAACGAGGTTCAAAACGAAAAGACCAAGGGATAGATAATTTGGGGTCAATGGTAAGAGTTAGTAAAGTATACACCTATAGACCAACCAAGTTGCTTGTTAAAATTCACTTATTTAGGGGATCAACCACTTATGAGATATCTAGCTTACCGATCTTGCATGCTAAAAACTAGACAAGGTTAGTAGTACAAGGTTTACTGAATTAAGGACTTGTGGGGAATAGAAATACCATAGTTTCGTCTTTAATTGGTTCTTGCAAACATAAATCCTGCTTACTTTGATACTTCTTACTTATAATCTTTCAATCAATATTTTGTTACACAAAACTCCCCTTTAAGGAAATAACTCAACTAAAAGTACAATTAACAAACAATTAAGCTAAGGCTAGACCTGATTCTTCATGGGATCAACCCTAACCGTTGTTAGGTTCTTTATTTGAACAACAACCGCTTTATACTTCTTTTGGAGGTGCAATTTGCGCGTATCACTAGTGCACCCCAAGGTGATACACTAGGGCAGATAAACCCCTTACTCAACAGATCCTGCAACTGCTCCTTCAATTCCTTCAACTCCGCCGGGGCATCCAATAAGGAGGAACATAGATGTGCTTAGTGCTCGGTTCTAATTCTATAGCAAAATCAATGTCCCTATCTAGAGGAACACTTGGAAGATTAGTAGGGAATACATGTGCGAACTCCTGAACCACAGGAATGGACTCGACAGAAGGTAGCTCAATAGTAGTAACTAGATAAAGGCCAAGTGCGATAAGCATTCTTTATCAACCAACCTCTGGACACGGAGGAAGGACATAACTTTTCTAGGGGAAGAACCACTAGCGCCCTTCCACTCAATTTTCGGAACATCAATTATCGCCAAGGTCACAGTCTTAGCATGACACTCAATAATAGCATGATAAGGATAGTTCCACTCCATACCCAATATGACATCTAAATCCACCCTCCCTAATATAATCAAGTCTAGCCAAGTGTCATACCCTACCACAATAACAAGACATGATGGATACACTCGATCGACAATTAAGGGCTAACCCACAAGTGTATAAACACTAATCTACATAGGCATACACTCACATAAAAAATCAAACCGAGTAGTAAAATGGGTAGAAACATAAGAGAATGTAGATACTGGATCAAACAATATAGATGCATATCGATGGCAGACCAGGGCAATACCTGTGATAACAACTTCTGAAGCCTAAACCTCAGGTCTCATTAAGGAAGCATTACCAAGGGATGTATGAAAAACTAGTAGAAATGAGTTTCATACTTTGTAACAGATGAACTATCCTACCTCAATCCATCAAACCTCAACCGACTCTCCTCTGTCACGTTCTAAGGGATGAAATGGTCATAAAATGCATGAGCAAAAATCTCTTAGGTCATTAGCGGAGATCTAGTTGGCAAAGATCCCAGCTATACTCTACACCACTCCCTAGCCATCCCACACAACTAGGGTGTAGCATAACAAAACCAATAAGACTCACCAACCCAACATTCATTAGAAACTCTCTACATATAGTCAGAAACTCGTAAGCATCCTCACTCTTTCAATCCTAAAACTGAGGTGGATCCATCTTTTTGAACTTCTCATACTTGTGTTGCTCATCCTCATTCAACACAAACACAGGTGCACCATGAACCCTAAATCTTGGTCCAAGATCACCCTAAGCCATAGGGCCCATTGACAGTTGCCCTATATTACCCTGAACAACTAGAGCATGTCGTTGATTTGGGGTCTGTGCCCCCTCTATGGTCTTAAAGCCCTCTGGTGTGCCTGTCACACCACTACTCTATGTAAAACTCTTAATTACATCCAACACCCTCAATAAAGTCATGAAGCTATGGTGCAGCGACATTCTTGGGAGGAATCTAGTCCTCTCTAACAATAATCTCTGGTTCAGGAGAGACACCTCTGCCACGGCCACTCACCTGTGCCACTCCACAAGCATGACTTATGCCCCTATCTCGAGCTCTATCTCGTCCCCTAGATGGGATCTCAATAACTGACTTTGGGACAACCTTTCCTCTTCTACCATCAATAGTAGATCTTGTTCTCACCATGCGCCAAAAAAATATGTGATGACTCAGTACTAGCGAAGGTAACCATGCAAGATAAGAATGAAAGAACAAAAGGATTTTTTCTAATAGTTTTCATAGCCTCTTGAAAATAAGCACAGACGTTTTTGTGCTAATCCTTAAGACTGTACTAGACTTGGCTTGTACACATGTGAGACCTATGAAACCTAGGCTCTGATACCATTTTTCATGACCCACAACCAGATGTGATGGAACCGTCTTATCCTACCAAGACTGGTTAGCCTAACCCTAAAAAAATATAATAAATGCATAAATAAGACAGAATAGATGAATAACAAAAAAGAAACATAGCAGATAAACATAACATAACTCATAAAAAACCCCAAGACTAGTATCATGTGTACAAGCCTCTAAGTATTACATCAGATTCAAAAGAAATACAAATCTAAATGTCTTTGTGTCTTGAATAGGAGAAATACATAATGAAAGAGTACGAAGTATTCACCGAGATGACAAGAAGCTAACTCACAAACTCTAGTATAAAACTCAGGCGAAGATGAGAAGAGATGATCAAGACGATCCAGATTCATAACTTACACAAGTGTGAAAATCAAGAGAGTGAGTACCAAACAACACGGTACTTAATAAGCAAACCTCACTAACCCTAAGTAAAGTAATATCGAACACAAGTACTTCAAATATCCCATCCAAACCTCCATAACTACAACCTCCATAACATCAATCAACCCATCATAATAGTACTAATTCAATAAACACAAAGCACATATTGAACATCTCAATGTGCACCTCAACACATACAGTTATTTCATCACAACCTTTCATAATTCAACAACCACATCAATGTGTTATCACTTATGAATAACAAGAAATAGAGATGAAGTGCAATACAATATAGTGCAATGTCATGTAGAGGGATGAATGTCTGTCCTAATGATACACACCCACTGAATCAAAGTCCAACACCCATGGGGATATATCTGTTCATTCACTTGCCATGACTCGTGTGCAACGACCCCTCAATATAGAATCTGTATCATATTGCCGGTCCCCTATTTCTCATTAATCTGACATGGATCGTGTGACCCATCCTCCACCACAAATTGTATGGTCCATCCCCTATTTATCATTATTGTCACAAAGCATTACCATAACAGTGTTATAACATTAATGCAAATATATATGTGCAAATGTTCGATGAGAGGATCACGTTCTTCACAACAACAACTTCAACAGAATCAAACTTGGAATAATATCAAGAATGAATCAATAAAACCTTCCAACCATTCATGGTACATCATTTATCACCATATCAACAACATTCTTCTTTTACCCTATTTCATCATTACTTGCACTTACATATCAATTATAATACACAATAATAGAAAATTGTTCACAATTTCCCATTACTCCCAATCACGTAATGTCATACAAGGTTCAATACACTTAACAAGTGGTCAAAAGTTCAACTTGCCTTAATAATGCAAATAATCAACCAGGTACTAGAGTTTTCCCTCTCTGATAGGTCTCTAATTTAACACAATCTAAACAAATATGGAATCACAATAAGATTTCAAAATTAACAACACTCATATCAATAATTTTTAAAACCAGGGCCAAAATGATCCAAAAATCCCTTTCTAAGGGTTAAAGTTAAATTTAGAAATTTATATCAAAATCATGTTACCCAAAGGTTTTGGGACTCAATAGTGAAACCACATTGAATAAAGAGTTAAACCAATATTAAATCACCATTTTTCATAAACCTGAAGTTCTTGCAAAACTATCAAAGTTTGGAATAAAAATCAATGATTAACCATCAAAATTATAAAATAATTAGTGGGTAATAGAGATGGGGAGTTCAAATCATTACCCAATTAAAGAGTCTAGAAAAATCACTTTGAAATTAGCTCTACTGAGCTCTCAATGTTAAAAAATTATGAAATGGGGATGAAACCCCAACTTTTGGAAAAGATTCCGCTCAGGTCTCATTTACTCTTTGCGATCATGACCCCACATCTCGAGATTGTGATGAGTAATCTAGGTCAACTCATTAATCTTATATTTTTCTTGAATGCTGTGTGTATTTTTTTGGGTGAGAGGTTTCAAAATTGGGAGTATTAACTTGTTTGATCTATCAAAATGTGTTTGCTAGACTAAGAATATATGAGTTTGGGTATTAGTATGAATGGGGAAGTCTTGAAAACCCATTTCATGTTAAAATGATGTTAAATTAATATGCCCACCAAGTATTTGATGAATTGTTTGAGAGAACTCTAAATTGATTGGTGGATTTTTGTGATGAAATGATAGAGTCTTTGATTGTGATTGAACTCGTGTAGATTGAATTTTATGTGAAATTGGGTGCTAAAATTGAATGTGCAAGTTAGGGATGACAAGCAACAAAAGTGGGCCTTGAGGCGCTAAAGAGGCTCTCACTAAAGCGGCCTCTCCTCGCTATTACAATTCCCACTAACACGACACTTTGCCGCTAAAGAGATATTTTATTAAGCGGCCTCTTATTTCTTTTGCAATATCATATGACAATTCATGCCAGTTTTTGCAGGTTTTTAGTAGTGCTAAAATGTGATAGATTTGTTCTGAATTGATTTGTAACACATTTCTTTGGATTCTATTAGTAGAATTGCATTGTTTAACACATGTTTCTTATGTTTTCATGTTATGGTGATATTTTTAGGTTTTCAAAAGTCGAGAATGGTGCACCAACTTATTAATGAAATAGATGTCAATGGTGACTATGACAGGACTTAATTCATTTATCTTCACAGTTAGAACACCTATTACCAAGATTTAGTCAAAAAGAAGTTGTTCCTCAAGAGAGGGATTGCACTTGAAAAGGTCCTTGAGACTCTTCCCATATTCTATCAAAGATTAGAGTCTACTAGATGGTTATGCTTTGCAGCTGAGCTCTGAAAGGCTAATGAGCAATGGATGAGGCAATTCTATGCAGTCCTCATGGTTATAAAACTAGGCAACCCGATAATGATTATTCGGGGAAAAGCTATTAGCTTTGGATCGGAAGCAATACATGCAGTCTATGGGTTACCAAACCATGGCACTAAAGAGTATGTAGCAAACAATTATGCTCTAAGTAGCTAATTGGTCTCAAAGTTATGCCCGATCAAAATTTTACCTTGGGCCACCAAAAAATCTAGGATCACCTCAACAGAATTCACGACTAATGCTAGGTATTGGATATTGATTATTTGTAGCCAAGTCTCTCCATGTGGTAACACTAGATGCATCGTAGTGTTGAGGGCACACATGATAGGTTGAATTCTTAACGACATCTCATTGAATGTTGGTTCGTCAATGAGTTCAAACTCCATGACAGCCCCACTATCATGTTTAATTCATTGATAACTGAACTGTGAGAACTGTCTGAAGCTAAAGAGTATTCATGTTACATGGGTTGGCCCAAGGAACAATCTTTATTTTGAAAAAGGGAGGTGAAGGGACTCCTACAAAGATCAAGAAAAGGAAGAGAAAGTCGGGGAAAATGTTGTGTATTGAGGTTGGTTCTGCTAGACCATTGACTGCGGGACTATTTGAGACATTGGCTGAAGAGTTGAGGGTAGTCCAAGAGTTGGTGACCAAGACGCCTCAAGGTCCAGGTGAGACATTTGTGGGACATAATTCTTCTGTACCACAACAGGAATTTGATATTTTCTTGGAGGATCAAAGGAAGCAAAAAGCTCATCTATCGATGTCGAAGAAGGCATACATTGATATTGATAAATAACATGGTGAGTTAAGTCACTCCCACGACTAGATGAAAAAGAGGGAGAAGAAGAGATAAAGTTTTCACCTAGATGTGGAAGGGGGTGAAAAGGTTGTGGAGGGTACTTAAGGCCAATGATCCACTTCCCTCATCGAGGCCGGATGCAAGTAATGATATTTGTTACATTGGTCTAAAGATGATGATGTTGATGACAATGATGACAATGAGTGATGTAGTCCAGGGAGCTCTTCGTATTCTCTTCATGTTTCATGTTTATTCTATGAGGACACAATACCATTCTTAGTTGGGAGTGCTCCCTTTATGGTTCTTTTGATGTTATTGTTTATGCTAGGATTGCTATGTTGAATTTGGATTATTTTTGTTTATCTTTTTATTCCAATGGATTTGTCTGCCCGTGTCGAACCTTGACTATTATGGAGAAGCGCCCTTTTTGGGCTTTTGTTGAATTGTGTTGGATTAGTCATTTTTTGTTTTCATTTACTATTATTTATTTCATTTAATAGCTTTTTTATTTTCTATTTATTTTGTAATGGTGTTGTTGAGTGGCGATGCCCAATGATAGATAGAGTGACGACTTTCTTAAGGACAACTCATCATTGTTCAGTGAATGGTTTCTTGTGTGCATGGTGAAGATAAAGTTTGAGTACCCATAGTTATTTCGAATTGGGGTCGTCCTCGGTGAAGTCTAAATAGCGAATTGTTGTTGCACGTGGTGAAGTCAGAGTAGCCGATTATTGTTGCACGTGGTGAAGCCAGAGTAGCCAATTGTTGTTATATATGGTGAAGTTAGAGTAGCCAGTTGTTGTCATGGTGAAGTCTGAGTAACCGTGACATTATTGGCCTTGTTTGAATTATAATGTGAGATTGTGGCTTGTTTTGTACTAGTAGATTTAGTCGAGCATTGTGAACCGTTGAAATGAGCATACCCTTCCTAATTTTTTTTAATGAAAAGTAGTTTTTGCAATTGAATGATTTCATGACAACGATTTGACTCTTTTGATGACTCTATACTCATTAGTTGTTGAGAGTGTGAAAAAGGAACCCTTTGTTCTTGGCTAGGAAGTGAATTGACCCGTCTAGAATAGTTTGCATGTCACATGTGGTGAGTTTGTTGAATAATTCCTTGTGTTCACTTGTCCTAGCTAGAACTTGCCCGGTTAGTTTTTCAATATTGGTCTTGATTTTTTTTTGTTGGAGAAATGATCTTAGGCTTTAATTGTAATCTTGAGAAGTCCACTTGACCTAAATACCCTACCCTTGCACTAAATGTATCCCTAATAGACCACTTTGATCTTAATATCATTTCCTTGGCAACCTCATTACAAGCTATCCCATTTTGAAAACGTAATCATCTTTTGAACCCTTCCCTCCTTAAACTTTAAAATTGTGAAAGTTGAGGCAAAAAGCCTAAGTTGGGGGTGTTGTTGGAAATCCATAGGGGAGATGCCAATCACATGAGGGCTAGAAATTGAGAAATGAGAAAATGAAGCAAAGAAAGGAGGAAAAAGTGATAAATAAAGAAAACCTTGAAAAAAGAGAATAAAAGAAAATGAATCCTCCAAAGTAGAAAATTGTTGTATGTGGGGCATCATGTGTGAAATGGGAAAAAGTGTGCAATGGATTGAAAAATGAAGAAAAGTGGTGAAGAGAAAAATGGAAAATTGTTGTTGTTTACATCCCTACTTTATTCAAATAGGGTAAAACGTCGCGGTGACTAAAAAAATTAACAATTAATTCAATTTTAAAAAAAATCAAGAAAAAAGTGTTTTAAAAGAGTCACCACCTAATTTTAGGAAAAAACTAGGAAACCAATTAAAAAATGTCTACGAAACCAATAGATTGTAGGTAAGGGGTTCAAGTTATTTTGAAGGGAAGGTGTTTGGCATCCTTCGAAATCCACAATTGTGGGTCCCGACTGAATTCATTTTTTCAAATTGAGGAGGAGATAAAAACAAATATACAAGTATAATAAACATGCAATATACACAAGTAATAAAATAAAAACAATAATATAAGACACGACCTAAAGTTTGCCTAACATCGATATATACAAAATAATGAATAACAATATAATTCGAACTTCGTTCAAATAGCTCTAATGAGAAGTAGCTCCGTGTACCTGTAAAGACACTTAGTAAAAGTGTTAGTACCAAATAAATATGAATAAAAATAAATGAATTAAATAATATCTTAAAAATAAAAATCCGCCTTATTAATATGGGAGGCCTTGGAAATCGACGGTAATTTCTTCATCGGCCAATTTTAACAAATAAAATATATGAATTTAAACTAAATTTTCGTCTTTTAAAATGGGTTGGCCTCCAAAACCAACGGAATTTTTTTTTCATTGGTCATTCTAACATCAGATTATTACTAACAACCATAACAACTAAATTATAAAAAATAGAAACAAACTGTGAATAAACTATAAGAGTAGAGTTCCATGGCATCACCAACAGTTGAATTTGAAATATTAAAATAACATCATATATCATAAAAAAATTTAATTATTGGAGAATTTTACTACTTTGCAAAAATAAATGCATAAACAACAAAAAAAAAAAAAACACAACTCATGCGAAATTAATATAGAGCAGCCTACATAACGGTAATTATAACTATACTAGATATGATATGTCCGTGCTAAGCACGGGCCCAACGAATTTAGCTTCCATGTATTAGTGCAACATTTATTTTTACATCTACTAAATATAGATTAAAGGGAAAAAGGATAAATATACCCAAAATTATTGTAAATGGTAGGTGTATGATTGTATGCCCTTGTTATACTTTCAGTACATGAATGATCTGACCGTCCGAATTTTAGAGTGTATATACCCTTTATATTAATGGTGATACATGTGTCTTAATTCTATCCGCCAACCCAAACTTTTTTTTTAAATTTCTACCAAAAATTAAAAAAACCCACCCAAATAAATACATCCACTACATTGGTATCCATCAATGTTGATTTCCCCTCTTGACCTACCGCCAAATTGCACACCACTACATTGAAGATATTCATTCATGTTTCGCATGTGACAGATAACATCTACCTGCAACGAAAATGAAGTTCGAGGAAGCAGACAATGGGATTTCGTCGATGATAATCTTCGACGAAATTGATTGCAGATGGAGGGACAAGAGGTAAAGGAAGCAGTGGCGAGCTGTTGGCGATGACAAATTCTTGAGAGCTCGAAAAAGAGTAAAAACAATGATTATTCCTTGATTTCATTTTCGATGCAGCTTGAGAGAGAAGCACAGGTGGATTCTCTGCTACCCGTTGAACAATTTGGGTTATATTTTTGAGTGTTGGCATCATGTATTTGGGTGGGTTTTAAAATTAATTTGGGTGGAGATTTTAATTTTTGGTAGAAATATTTAATGAATTTTGAATTGACGGATAGGATTAAGACATGTGTATCACCGGTAATATAAAGGGTATATACATTCTAAAATTTGGACGGTACTAAAAGTATAACGAAGGATATACACATACTAATTAAGATAGTTTGAGATATATTTATCTCTTTTCCCTAGATTAAATGTTATTTCATAAGTTTAAATTGGGATTCTAAAATATTAAGACAACACCTAATAAACAATACCTTATAAGAAAACTGAACTTTTAGCCAAACTCAATTTTGAAAGATAGCTCATGTAGAATGAATTATTCACAATCATAAGAAAATCAAGTATCTCATCCACAACCAACAAGAAAGCACAACATGACACAATATGCTTCTTTGTTATATTATAAAATAACATTACATTACTGAATCTGATACTTTCCATTCAAATTGGTAATCTACTATTCTACAGGTGCTAACAATTGGATCTTACATAAACTATTTATAAATTGTTTGGTGAGTAACCAAATATAAAACCGTACAAATACTATTGGGAGTAATATATTGCCACGGGAATAATCAGATAATTTGAGGGGAATATACTCTACATTGTATGCAATGAAAGATGGCAAGTCAAGCTTATGCTCCATCTAGGTGCATAAACCGAGTTTGCTAACCTTGGAGTATTATTTACTGCATTAAAACTACCAAGATTTTTTTCGAGGATATATTGATGACATTCACAACATCATTGTTGAGCTGAACATTAAGGTGAACGAGTGACTTAACATCTCATAGTAAAAGTTTTTCTTTTATCCAGAAAAATACTTACCCGATGGAATCTAGAAACAACTTTCAGATCAAAATAAAGGATAGGTCTTCCGAAAAATTGAATAAAAGTGACAAGGAAAAGTTGAAGACATAAAATATACTTAATAGTATTGTATCTATCTTTCAGCACAGGTAGATAGAGTTATAGATATAGTCCATGTTTCCGTAGCTAATTGAGCCAAAATAAAATAAAGAAAAAAAATACTCTGAATGGATAAAACCATAAAAATCATCCTGCCATGGGTTGCTTAGCCCTAAACATTTATCTCACAACATTCAACAAAGACATGATTACAGAAGTTAATAAACTATACACGTTGTGAACCAAGGTAAAACAAAGAAACCAAAGAGCACACATGAAGTCTGGCTTTCACGTACTATTTATGAGTATCATTTTTGCCATATTAGTCTAGATAATGTTGCTCAATTGAGGAGAGATTTATCAGAATTGTTTCTCAACTATAAATTAACATGAATATTTAAACAAGTCTTCATTTGCGGCTCAAATAATATTGTCCACCTTCAAGTGATCAAGTTAATGATCTTTCTTGTGTCTCGATGATATTCTCTACATTGTAAGCAATAAAACGTGGTAATTCAAGTTTAGGCTCAAATTAAGTGCATAAACTGAGTTTGTTAACTTTGGAGTACTATTCGTTGCATAAGGATGATCAAGATATTTTCTGAGAATATGTTGATGTTCACAACATCAACATTGAGCTGAATATTCAGGGACACAAAAAAGGTGAGTGAGTTACCAACATCTCAGAGTAAACTTTAGACCTTTATTTGGAAAAATACTTACCTGATGAAATCTTTCTTTCTCTTGAAGTGAAGCACTTGTCAGACTTTTTTGAATTTTGCTCTATCAATTCTGTCACTCTTATCTACAATAGCAATAAATTCCACTTTTTCTCCAAGTAAGCTATCTGAACGACTATTAGTGATGTAACAACACCAGGTACATATACCAGAATAAAGGTCTTCACATATAAAAAATAGTAGAGAAAAAAATGCATACCCAATATCAGAAATCTTAGAACCTTATGTAATAACTTCAACTTTTAAGGTCCTTATCTTGTGATCGGGATGCAGGGAACAAAATTATTAACGTATAATGTGCAGAAGACACCACTATGAGAAATTCCACAAGTTAAAAACTGAGTCAGCTAACATTGCCTAAGACCATTAGTTAGTTAGTATGTTATAAGATGCAACATTCAAGAATTGATATAACCTTTCAAATTTTGTAAAATCAAAAGGAATTACATGCTCAAATAATTATGTCATATTGTTTCTCTCGAACCAATCCCAACAGATATATACTGGTAAGAAAACATTGTTACATAAGGTAGGGTAGGGTGATAAAAATTGTTACATAGGGTAGGGTGATCCCCAAATGAAAAAATCGTTCTTTTTAAAATGCTCGTCTCTCAGTTAATAATGTTTTTGAAGCAAAGAATTCTATTGGATAAAATTTATGACATTTCACCATTCAAAGGCTGGAAAGAAAAGTAACAAAGGATGACACTATATTACATCATCACAATAGAGACTTCAATTCCAATATACTCATTTTGTCTTTCATGATAAAGGCAAAGAAGAAAAGGAAAAAAAATGGCATAAGGATATTAAAAAATTCAATAGTTTGTTAGACTCCATATTCACGTATGACTACCTATGAAATCTAATTACTAAACTTCAGAACTATTCTGAAACTCAAAACCAAAATAATTGGCAGAACACAAATACATTACTGACCCTTGATAATTTTATTCACTAACCCTGTTCCTCTATTCTCATTGAGTTCCTTTTAGTATCACAGATTGCTACCAAAATAACAAAAAATAGTTGATGAAAACAAGCACGTGCAGAAATCACTTTAAGGAGGAGCCAAAGGCTCAAGAAATTCTATAAGTGTTTTTTTTATTGAAGTCAGCGGTGATGGATGAAGAAAAGGCAAAATCTTTAGAACATTTTCTCGTTGAGATCTCTAAAATGTCGCCATCTTACAAATAATGTCATCTGCACAGATTCAAGAAATTTGGCACCATATGTTCAAATCAAAACACGCATAAACAAAATCAGTTAATAAAAAAGCTAAATGCACAAGCAATTCTAGAATAGCCATTAGACAATTCTATACCTTTCACAGTCACCAAACAAATTAAACAGTGTATGAAATCCATGAAAGGGGAGGAAAAAATTCCAAACCAGAAAAATTTACCTATTAGTCACAAATATATACATCAAGCTAGAGCAAACTCAAAAGAAAAATTGATATTTTCATAAAAGAATAATAAAAAAGGAGGTAAGAGGGCGAGAGAGCGAGAGGAAGCTGGTATGCATTGTGGAAATACGAATACGAAGGAAGAAGAGAAGTAAATTATTGTTATGGTCCATCTTGGTATGGAAAATACGGATACGAAGGAAGAAGAGAAGTAATATTCGTATTTGCACTGGGAAGTCCTCATAGGAGGTTAAAGAGCTTCCTTATTAATAAAAAAATTGAATCTTTAAAACAAAACACATTATGTTCAACACATAGTTACAAACCCACAAAAAAAATGAACCAGTAAAATATGAAAAGGCATATGCATCAAGTAATTAGAAAAAACATAAGTATACATTAAGCAAAAAGGCATAAGTTAAAGTAGAAGAACAAAATAGAACTGGAGTCTAAGAAATCTAGAGGTGTAAAACACAGAGAGTTCACCATTAAGACAATGAATTTAGTTATTTATGCAAAGGTTGTGAAAATTGAATCTTTAAGACAAGAAACGAATTTAAAACATCAGGAAATGAAATAAAATACCTAAGGATTAGCAAATGGATCAATACAAGTTATTGTTAACATAAGAAGTGGTAACATTCACCAATAAGGGAATAAGATAAATGCCAAGTTTATGGTACAATTCTAAATGTCAGGGAATTTAAAAGAATTACAAAAACTCCAAATTTTACTTGACAGTGTAAACTAAGTATGATTTTTTCTAGCAAAGACATTTCCTTCAAACACATGGTGAACGTCAAAAATCTTTTGAAAGAAAAACCACATATGCATACACCATTAAATCTCGCTACAAATCAAAAATAAAATTAGAAGAATGATCATACCAATTAAGTGTCTAGCAATGGATATGTTGGAACAAGTGATTATGCCCTTAGTCTTCTAGTGTTTCTTTACTTTCCGGTTTGGAAGAAAAATATTGTAAGGAAGGTTTAGTACTTTCAAAATACCAATAAAACAAGATAATAGCATAAGAGAATATAAATAGAACATTCAGTATTCACATGGTGAATTCGCCAATCACCAGAGACGAAGAAGTCCAACTATTATTTATTTTGGCAGGTCTCACCCACAACTATGAAAGTCAATAATTCAGCACAACTATAAAGCAAAGATTTTCATCGATTAAGAACTCAAAGACAATTTTGCTTTCAACTTACTTTCTATAAGGCACAAAATCTACTAAATCTCAAGGACTTATTTTGTCTTTTACATAAGTAGAAGGACAGTTGACCTGGAAATATTGAGGTTTACAAGTTATCTATCATTCTTGAATCTATAAGATGACTACTTCTCATAAGCATTATGTTTCAAATATAAGGGAGAAGAAGAATTTTTTTATGGCAAAAGGAAAAAACCTATCAACAAATCATTTCTTTTTAACAAATTAATGTTTCATTCAACTATGTCCACTTGAATGAAGGGTAAATCATAACCTAAGTAGTTTTTGAAATCTAAAAACTTAGGAAGAAATAAGGATCCTCCAAGAAGAATGATTCATGTCCTCTTCAATTGAGACTAAGATACAAGTTCTACATATTTAAAGTGAAAAGTTAACATTAACTTAGAAATACATAAACCAGGTAGCATGACATCGTTGTGATTCCAGGTTGCTATCATCAGAAAAATGAAGCATAAATAATGATAATGAAGTGAAACTCTGCTAAAACAATTCTCACTCAAGTGATTTAAGTAGTTTCACTTGTACTTCCTTTATTGAGACCAAAGCTAGGAAAACAATGCGAAGCATGAGAAAAGATAAATAAATCATCACAATATGATAATATATAAAAACAAAACATATAACGAAAAAAGGACACAAGAAAAGAATGGCTAGAAAACTGGGAAGTCATTTTGTTGGTGGCATTCTTAAAGTACAAAAGATTTGTTACCTATAAAATTGAAGTTCCACTTAATAGTGACGTTTAAACCATGTTTAAAACAAACACTAGATACAGTATTGACATTATCATCGCAAGTTCAAGCTCATACATGTGAGAATTAAATCAACTTATCTGCCAAACTGATAGAAATCACAAACAACCTCTCAATCGAAAGGCAATAAAAAATTAAACATTGAAAGTAAAGTATTGTGGAGTAATCAATGAAAATAAATTAATTTAACCACACCACCGATGCTAATAATATTTTATAGAAGTTAGATATACAATTTGAAATATTATAGAATTGAAAAAATAATTTGTCTAATTTCTTTTATCCCACAACATAAAACTTAAAAGTTGTTTTCTTAAGTTTTGTGGTATCAATCAGCATCCCTCTTATCATTTTTCTAGTTCAAATTTACTCTTTTCTTTCAATTTGAATTTCTTTTTTTTACTCCTCTCCTTGTTGAGTATCATTTAGACCTTTTGATATAGAAACACAAGGGGAATGGTTTAAGCTGGAGGAAAATGTAAAGTACATTTTTGTACGACTATAGAAGACGTAAACTGCTTCAAACTAATGCTAACATAATATATATTTCTATATATTTAGGATGGTGTGTGTGCAGCCTTATCCCTACTTGTGAGCACAAGTAGAGCCGTAGAGGGTCGATTTTCCGAAGGCTCTCATATATGATGAAAGAACAAGTTACAACAATATCTTAAACAATGAACTTGATGAGTGTCGAGTGTCAAGTGCCGAATTACTTGATAGATATTAAATAGAGAATTAGGAAGCACATATATTATATTAATATTGACATTTGAATAGAAAAATAATTACATACACTTCTTCTCAAAAAATCTTTGCAGCCGAATGCCAAATTGTTGATTACTTCTTGCCAGAAGAATTTTCTTTTAAAGAAGATCACTTTTTGACCTTTTGTTTAGATATTGAATTAACAACATATTACATAAGCACCATTCTTGGAAGCTAAACTTGAAATCTCTAGTAGCTTTGATAAGCTACATTCACGCATAACAAAAAGTTTTGGAACTCTAATCTTTATCTATGTAGAGAAATCTGAAAAGAATTGGGAGAAGATTAAAGCAAAAATTAAGAGAAACGCTTACAAGAGAATGCAAAAAACTGTCAAAACTAAGAATTTTCAACAATAAAGCTAAATTTGGAAACACAAATTTAAAATTTAAACATACCTATTACGATTGTGAAGATGAGGCGAGAAATTTAGCATTTCACAGGAGAAGGGAGCAGTAAGATCGGGACTCCTCAGTAATGGAAAAAGAAAGATGCTTCTAGAGTTTTTATTTTTTAACTGTAATAAACCAGTATAAACCAATTACTCTTTTGCCCTTGAATATAGTTATATTTTTGAAACTGCTCTTGATCGTCCTTCTCTTCACATTTCTATATAAAACTAGATAGACCGTGGCCCGTTCTAAGCACGGGCCCAACACTTGTGCTAGTTTCAGGAAAATTGTTGCAACATATAATGAAGTACCTGAAAGAAATTTGTGAGAACTATGTTCGTCAAGTTGGTCACAGTTGCCATGTAACTATTAAGACCAGCAGCCAAAATAAAATATCTAACCCGACCAAGTACTTGCATGTGATTTTGTTGAAATCGTGCATCTTAAAAAGTCAAATTAGAAAGAAAATATAGCAACTCCAGCAAAGCTTACATATATATATAACAAGTAATAATGGTCCAACACAAGGAGCATGTCTCTTTGTTTTCGAACCAAGGAAGAACACAAGCATGATATTTCCGTAATAGCAAGGTGAAAGGAGCAGATCTCCCCTTTTTTAAATTTCTGCAGTACAGAGTCGTTAGGTTTGTTTTAGTTCCTTCCTCACGTTAGGTTTGTTTTAGTTCCTTCCTCACAGACATCTATCACTACTTCAACAACTGATATTTTCGGCAGACATGAGGTTATTCGAGCTACTGCTATTTCATCAGTGACTTTATTCAATTATAATAGTGATTCTTTGTCACAACACACAAACGCTTTCTTCAATATGATTAAAAATGGTGAAATGTTCCCTGCTATTTACAAACAAAAAATGTCATTTGTAAAATTAGTTCTCAACATTGATATGCTCGCAATAATTAAAAACATGAAATTAGAACATGATATATTTTATATATAGATCATATCAAGGGAAGTGTTCCACTGTTTATAGCAAATAGTTGAAGCAGAGATGTCATGTCATTGCACTACTATAGAAAATCTAAGCATTATAAACAGTACTGTAACTGATCTCCTCCGGTCAAACTGCACCTATCGAGTTATGAATTCATCTATTTACCTTTGTAGATTAGTTTAACAGAATGGTACATACATAATGTTATGACCACAAACGACTTAGTAGATGATATAATACTTTGCATTAGTCCTAGTTTGTTTTCAACATTCATCTTATTAGAATTTACCTTTTTTCAATTTCAAAGACATAGTTAATAAAAACTTATTACATGAAATAACAGAAAGAAGATGAGTCTACTACATACCAACTCCTTGCTTAATACTATCATGTGATGTATCAACTTTAAGGGATAGTCCCCCATAAGTTCATTATCAGCCTCTTTTGTTTGTGGTCATCAAAAAAACATCAGGACCTGTCACATAACTCGTCAAGACAGAAAATTACTATGTATGTGAGAATGTATATAGAAAAAATGTCATGTCGAAATAAATTGAAGTGTAGATAGTTTACCTAGTCTTTGATCTATTTAAACAGTAGAAAATTCTTTCAACAATCATAGTTTCTATCCCCAAATTATAGTCTAAGTATCAGTACTTGATTTAGTACCCTCAAATAAAAAAATTATGATCCTGAAGGATCAGACTTCCAAATTCACATTGATATCGGACACCCACACCCAAATGCAATCAACTTAAGTTGAAAGCAAAAGAGTTCTTCCCTAATGTATCTTGCAGACTACAAGAAAAACTTTGTAGTTCTTTCAACAATCACATTATCTATCCCCAAATCATAGTCTAAGTATCAGTACTAAGACTAACAAAGAGAGGATAAGCAGTAGGACAATCTTAACTAAGTAATATTTTTTTTACCTCAGGCTCTAAGAAGCATGTCTGGATTGACTTATTTTAAGTGTGTTTCTTAATTAAAATAATTTTAAGCACTTTTAAAATGTTTGGGTGAATAAAAAAGGTGCTTATAAACTAAGGAGGACATTCTTCAAGCTGCTTCAGCACTTTACGTTAAACTCAAGATTAAACTAAGAAAGCGTTACTCCATCAGAACTTCAATAAATCCACATAGTACAAACACTTTAGGAATATAGTTTAGGCATTAAAAAGTGAAATTGTAGTCTCATTTTAGATAATTGCTTATATAATTATTTTCAAATCCACAAAAGTGGTCAAACAAAAAACACTGAACAAAGCATAATACTTGTTCATCATGAGGAGGAGAAAGGACAATTATGAACAAATTCTTCATTACTTCAGTAACCTTCAAACCTTTCAACTATACCTTCATCTCTGGTGAAAAATTCTTCTATCACTTGAAATGAAACTTTGTCCCGAATCAAGGACAATTGAGTGTATATAGTTCATGTACAATTAAAAAGTTTCTTGTAAATTTGAGACACCATATGGTCATTGGGTAGGTATTATTTGATGGATGTAAAACAACATATATAATGATTTCTAAATAGCCTATCACACGATTTGAATTTCATCAAAGCATTAAGCTTAAGTATATTCATATTTTAGGTACAACGTCAAACATAGAGAACATAGTGAAAAGGAAAATTAAATGATCAAACAATTAATGAAGTGAAGTCGACACACTTTCAGAAATAAACCTCACTGCAAGTACCTGAAATGTTTTTGTCAAAGAAAAATGACTTAGGAAGCAAACCTATGTAGCTTCCCATAAGAGCAACAACTATCTTCCAGTCATCTTGATCAAGTGATTGCATCGGAACCATCCAAAAAGCCTACACAATCCCAATAGATTTGCAACTGTCAAAACAAAGAGGAAATAACTTATTACGAAACGAAAAAAAACTAAAGCTCTTGATGAGAGAATCTATATGAAACAACCCAACCCCTCGTTTTAAGTATTAGCACCTCATTCCTTGATTTGAAACTTTGAGTAGGTTCGTACATTGTGATATGTTAGAAAGTTTGCTTTGGGACCTGAGGGTTTGGTGGGTGTTTTGTCACACTTGAATGGATTTAGCTAGTGCAGATTTTCTACTGGTACAATGTGCATCGTGAACTTAGCTAGTCCTAGAAACTTGGAACAAATTTTGATAGTGCATATTTTGGTCAGCCTTCTCCTCTCCTATCCATGAGCACCTAAGCTTTTGGTCAATCAATCTATCTGATTTATAGGGCTTGTGGATTAGTCTAGCGCTCCAGTTATAGGTATTTAATATAAATAAGAAATAATTCTACTACTTGAAGGGGAATAAACTTTCAACATAACCATACATCAAGTGTCTTAAATTTGAGTTTTCCATTCTAAAGATTCATAAAAAATTTCCAGGTATTTTCAAATTTACTATTACAACAGAGATGAAACAACAAATAGAAAATAATAATTAACATGTCAAGGAGCATTGGAATATTTCATCGTTTGAACATGTGTACATACCAGTGGCTGATTAAGTAGCCTCAGTAACTATTTTAGAAGCCAATGCAAATAATATTGTGAAGTATACTGCACAAATAAGATTATCAACAGTTAATCCAGTAGCAACAACTGATGGTGATATCTATAGAGCTTTGAAAATAACCATATAGTTGACAACTGAAAGGGAGTAGGCAATCTTTTCAGCCATTGATGAACGATTTTTCCCAAGTGTCAAACTGTAGATAACTCAGTATGTAGCATAGCTATCTTCCTGAGCAAAATAATAGTCATCACAATTGCAGATGCAGACATCAATAAATGACATCAAGTTTGCTGTATTTTTCAACGACTTATTTATCCGTAATGCTCTCCATTAGCTACATCGATTAATATAAAGGCTGTCAAAGAGTAACTTTCATGACGAAATATAATTTTCTTTTATGTGGATACATTGTGTCTTTGTTGTTAAGATATACAGAGGTTGGTATTGCCTTTAGGAAAAGAGATAAAAATTAAATGTGATATGTACAATTAATATTCAAAATAAAAGAAAGCATATACAACAATTAAATACACAATTGTAAAATCTAAACTCAGAACTCAACAATAGTAATTAGATAAGAAGTAATATTGTTGATAAGTTTTTAGCTAAGAGGGAGCAAGGACAATTTCTAAGAGAAATAAGGGACACACCTTGATTTTTGCTTTAAATAACTAAATCTAAAATTTTGTACAACTTTTGTTGCGCAATGTATAATAATAAAATTAAGCTATTGTTACAATTATGTTAGGTTGATAGTATTTCAAAAGAGTTAGTTAACACTGTTCACGACAGTTAGCTCAGGCCTTAGTTAGTTCAAAGATTGGTCGATTCAGCAGTTCATTCAGTTTGTGTATAAATACAAGTTGTAATTGTACATTGATCACATTTGATGAAATAAGATCTTCCTTCTCTTATCCCTTCTAAACTCTGTTAGCTAAGTACTCAGATTTCCCTGTGTTAGCTGACATCTTCTTCAAGTTTAACTCTTAGACTAACTATCTTCCATCTCGATCTCTCTTTTGTATTTCACTTCGTAATGTAAACCTCTTCTTTTTTTTAAAAAAAAAAACCTTTTCTTAGATATTTCTGTGCTCGCCCTCCCCGACTATGCCACCTTCACATCCCTAGGGGCTGATTTAGGGGGTGGGGTGTAGATTGGGTTGGGAATCCTGTAGTTAGGTGGTCCTTAATCTAGCTGGAAGGTTGTTGGGATATCAATGTAATTTTATTTTTCAAAAAAGGGAAGCCAAATTGAAGTAGTATCAGTTTGTATTTTTGTCTGAAATTCGATGAATTCCCTCTTCTCTTTGTCTCGGATTAAATTCGCCATTGTTTATCCCCTCTTTGGAAGTGTTCCTGCAATTTAGTCCCTTAGAAAATCCATTTCACCAAAAATAGTGACTGAGATTTACATTTGGAGGATATACATTCTTGAATTGATCTCATTCTATGTACAAAAATAAAGTACTTGTGATTACTCGAATCTAAAGCACAAAATAATTTTGGTATTAAAATACAACATTTGATACTTGATAGAACTATGATCATTCACAGCTCACAAAGTTTAGCAACAAAAGACTTACTCAACGCAGGTCATGCAAGAAGTCGGAGTGATGGAAACAAAGATACAAAATCGAGAGGTAATTAAATGTCTATTAACCCCATGAGTACAACAAGTATGAATGTAAAGACTGATATTATTGCCAGTCGCAAAGCAGCAATATAAGTCAGATTTGTGTAGCCAAGACCAACAAGGAACAACCGTTGGCAACCAAAAATACTGTCTTAGTACCAAGAGAAAGAAAATGCATTTTCAGCAATAGCCTTTTATTAAGTGTAGCAATTTTATGGAAATTAACAAAACAAATCCAAATATAAAACTTACCCAGGTAATCCTAGAATGAAGAATGACAGTATGAGCCGTTTATTCAGAGGAAGCCTCGACCTCCTGTAAACATAAAATGTACATTTGTAAGTGATGTTCATGTGATTCCAAATATTATAATTAACCCACCTTAACATTAATTTTAGCCATGAATTATAAAATTGAAAGAGAACAAAAAGAAATTTGGAAAACCTTGAAAGGAAACCATACTAAGATTAGTTGTGAAACGAAAAGAACTGAAAAAACTTGTATAGATAAATGGGGAAAAGAGAAACAAAAAGAAGAAGATGAAGTCGAAGAACATTGAGGGGGAGAGTAAGCATATCTAAAAATGGTGGTATCCTGTTGATCAGATGAAAATAGCAGAGGATTGCGTCAATTTTTTTTTCTGATTAGAGTAATAAAAAGAAGAAGATGAGTGATTCATTTGGTTGAGTTCCTAATCCTTTAATCTGCAATTGGAAGGAAAGAGGGAGAACGTTCACGAAGAATATGAAAGAGGCACAAATGGTTTGCTAAAAAATCAGTATGGTATAATGACTATATTACCCTTAATAATGAGAATATTTATAACTATGCCATTGGTCGTCATCCTCTTCATGTTTCTATATAATAGAAAAAACTAGATTCTTAAGGCCCGTGATACGGGCCCAATATAATAAATTATTAATTGTTATTTGACAAATATTAAAAGGTATTTCTATAGCATTCTGACCAACATTAATTAATATTGATCCTGGTAAAAAAATTAGTATTAAAAAATATCAAAAAATAACCATCAAAGAATATAGTGCATTGAATGGTGTTTCTCCTTCCTTAATTAAATATCTTAATTTTGAGTTTTGGATATGAAAAAATTCTTAATAGAGCGCTCTATATCCGAATGGGCAACTCCAATATAAATATCGAATACTGAATAAAAAATATTAAAGTAAATTAACTCGATAATAATTTAAAGTATAATTGATATTAGCGATGGGTAGATTCATTTTTTAAGTTGTAAAACTCTGAAGTATAATATTCAATTTATTTATTTATTACTATAAGACACAAATTTAGTAGGATTCAGAGTTAATTTGTCTGTTAGATTGGATTATATCTTATATAAAAATCATGAATTATTATGTATTATCATCTTGAAATCTATCCTATTCATGTCAATTAATCTGTCGAATTTTTCTTTATAATCTATTAAAAAGTAATGTCCCTTTTCTTTTCTTAGTTCCAACTCCACATAACATATTTAAGATCACAAGATTAAAAGACATTTACTATATTTCACATATTTAAAATTTAAAATCACAAGATTCAAAAATCTTCCTTAATTTCTTAAACTTAATGCCAAATCAATATAGAACAAACACATTGAAACAGAGAGATTAATATTTTTTATTTATCACTCATACATAAAAATTAGAACTAAGAAGCATGTCTCACTATTACATGAAGTTCTATATATGCATAGTTTGTCTTAATGAACATAATTTTTTTAGCATGATATAAATGTGTTTTTGGTTCTCTTTTTTCATGCACAATAACTTATAGGAACAATTATTTTTGTTATTTTTATCAGTTTAGTGAAAAAATTTCAAACAATCTGAAAACATAAATGCATTTTCTTTGTTTTAAAAAAATCTATTTAGAATTAAATGCTAAATTAACATGATATTTTAATACATAGATCATTACATATCGTATTGATTTCCTCATCCAGATATTTTATCTTATTCCAAAATTTATTCATAATTTTAAAAATTACTATTAATCATTTGCTATTTTTGTCATCTCTTTCTAAATATTAATCTACTTAAATTTATTTTACTTCTCTAATTAATGTATTGATTTTTCATGTGTTCCGATTCTTAACTTCTTATTTCAAACAAAAGAATAGCAATATTAAGTAAATAAAGTAAACAATCTGATTAATTTTAAAATTTAAAATATTCTATTATCAAAATATTCTTATCATTAATGTACGTAAATTGAACACGAAAAATACTTATTATTTCTCTTTAATATTTGATTCGCAAAATTTTAAAACTATTTATTTAAAAATTTAGTTAGTTTCTTAGTTTACTTTAATTTCATTTAATTTATCTATCCATTTTATTTATTAATTTTTATTTTTATGCTCCCTAATTAAAATATTTTTATTTTTTAATACATTTTAAATCATGTTTGTTTCTTTTTATATTTATTTTAGTGCAAAAAGTAAAGGTGTTAATGAAATATAAATTGATTTAAAAAATGGGTCCCACCATTTTTAGATAGTACGACTACTTATGATATTTTTTATGCTTTCCATGATAGAAAGTACACGTGACCATCATAATAATAGCAACTTCGTTGGGTATTTGGGAAATTCAATAATTTTGCAGCAGAAAGTACAATTGTTTTAAGCTGATAATTTTGGTAAAATGACAAAAGTGTCCCTGGTCGTCCTGGTCGTCTTCACTTTTCTATATAATAGAAATATAATAGATAGAAATATCAAAATGTAACCAAAGCAGAACATAAATACTCTAACTTTGACTAAATAACACATTAAACCAAACATAAATGAAATAATAATATAAAACAGAGGCAAACCCACAATATCAACAAGTAATAATAACAATAATAATAAAATTAATCATAGAGAAGAAGCAATCAAAACTATATAACACCAAAAAAACATAATTTCTTACAATAACAATAAAGGGAAAGCTCACCTGAATGCTAAAAGAGCACATGCAATGTCATTTCAATATGAACGCTGAAGCAATAAGGAAATTAATGGCGAGCAGATCTGGTTCTTAAGTTGGTTGCTCACTGTTGGAGCATAGAGCTTTGATTCAGCTCGTTGTCCGACTAAACTTTGAGCTCGCGTTACGCCGGAGATGGAGATCTAACATCTGCAAAAAAAACAAAAATCGTACAGGGGGAAAGGGGAAGGAATTGATTTATTGTTGGGAACGAGAAAGGGGAAAATGGGTCAAGGTTTTGCCCAAAAAAATGGGAATGGAGATGGGATTTTGTTTGCTGTTTCAACTAGTTGTTTGGTCGGTTTGGAGTGAGATTTGGTGGAGGAGAGTGGTCGCGAGCTCGTTTAGGATGGGGATTTTGGTGGTTTTTGGTGGTGTGCCGGTGATGTGGTGGTTGGAGAAGAAGGAGAATGGAAAGGGGTTTTGGGTTTGCTGTTGTTTCCTGAGAATGGGGTGATGGTTTTGTTGTTCGAGAGGAAATGGGTGAACGGTGGCGGCTGTTGGTAGCTGGTTTGTTACTGGTTGTTGGAGAAGAATGGTTTTTGGTGTTATTTTGGTCGTTGTTTGTTGTTGTTGTTAACAACTCGATTTGGTGGTGTTTCCTGCGAGGTTTCACCGAGAAACAGGAGAAAATGAATGGGGGGTTTTGAGGTTGTCGAAACTTCACTGGATTTCGGGGTGGTGACAGTTGGAAAATTAATGAATAGTGAACCTTATTTTGAAAAAGTCTGAAAATTTACAATCTCATCTAAAAAATAATTCATCACCCTCTAACTTAATGACTAAGAAATAACTTAAATAGAAAATCAAAAATCACCTATGGTACAATACCACGATCTTAAAATCATGGGCCAATACCACTAGCTAATAAAATATCTATGTATGAAATCTTAGTCTTATTCGAATGAATTTCTAGACTGTGCAAAATACCAAAATGAATATTAACAAATGTAACAAATAAAATAAATATTAAAAAATATAATGAACATAACTAATGACATGTAAAAAATGCAAATTAACAAAACTAATGATTTAATCAAAATGAAAAAAATATTTGAACGCGTATTCAACCAGATGTGACAAAAAATAATGTAATTAAAATTAACTGAAAAATATCCTAAATTTTGACAAATAAGAATAGTTATCGATAAACTTATTTAAAATTATAAAAAATGTATTTTGAACTATTAAATAAATAAAACTTAACAATTACGAATTTTAAAAATGTTAGGCCAAAATTGGGTGTCAACAGTTGTGTGTAGTGTCGAAGGAGGGTGTAGTCACTCTTACCCAAATGATATCCTAACCTTCCGTAAGCCTACATTACAAGCTTGATAGAAGTCATTTCTGATGTCCTACTGATTGTTTTTGAGCCAATGATGATTGAGAATAAGGGCAAGACTATGTCATGGTACTTGTATTATTGAGACGTTATTTGTGAGGGTGAGTGTTCGTGCTTTTGTTGCTTGTTATGCAAATACTTTCTAAGTCTTTTGGGATGTTCTTTCTTGTGAGGACATGTAAATTACGATGGATTGTTGAAGCTGATAGATTCTAAAATTGAGTCAAGGAAGTTTATTTGATTGACTAGGGATTTTTAGTCACTTCTTGAGGATTAGTGTTGTTACTTGATCATTCTTGAATTTTTTTTGTGTTTTTAAAAGTATGCTTTAAATAGAGGGAGTTGCTTAGATAAAGAATCACTTGCTCACTTACTAATTTCTAGTACCAACTGAAGTCATAATCATGGTTCTTAGTTGAAGTGGAAGAGTGACGTGCTTTAATTAATTACCTCTTGTAGTTTGAAATTTTTTTCGCTTGAGGACAAAAAAGTCTTTAAGTTGGGGGTATTGAGAGTTTGGGATTTTCGACTCATTTATATATTTTTTTTCTTATGATTTTGTGTCACTTGTGTCGAGAATGAGGCTACTTATCCTTTGATTGATGTTTGTTACATGTATTTGTGGTGTACAAGAAGTTTGATGAAAAATAATGAAATTTAGAAGATAAAATATGATGGAATGGTGAAGTTGATAGATTCTATAACTGAGTCAAGGGAGATTATTTGATTGACTAGTGAATTTTAGTCACTTCTTGAGGATTAGTGTTGTTACTTGATCATTCTTGATTTTTTTTGTGTTTTTAAAAGTATGCTTGAAATCAAGGGAGTTGCTTAGATAGAGAATCACTTGCTCATAACAAATTTCTACTACTAACCGAAGTCATAATCATGGTTCTTAGTTGAAGTTGAAGAGTGCTTTCCTTTAATTAATTGCCTCTTGTGGTTTGGATTTTTTTTTCGCTTGAGGACAAAAAAAGTCTTTAAGTTGGGGGTATTAAGAGTCAGGGATTGTTGACTCATTTATATTTTTTTCTTATGATTTTGTGTCACTTATGTAGAGAATGAGGCTAATTATCCTTTATTGATGTTTGTTTCATGTATTTGTGGTGTACAAGAAGTTTGATGGAAAATAATGAAATTTAGAAGATAAAAGTGGTTAAAGAGGACTTGTAGACATTGTAAATGGCCCTCTGATGTCGCAAACACGACCAAGGACCGCTAATGTGGTAAGTCAACAGAAGGTCAAATGCCGCTTAAGCAGCCATACACTGACGACTTTAGTGAGAGAGTCTATAGGAGGCAGATCCGCTTTTGTGACCATCTGTTTGCTTTATCAAGAAGGCCAACTGAAGTCAAGATCACTTTAGTGACCACATGCAGTCTGCTTAAGCGAGAGGTCCACATAACTCAACTTCCACTTTAGCAGTCATTTCAACCGCTTTAGCGAAGAGCAGAGAAAGGTCAACAATCACTTTAGCGGCTACTTTGACCACTTTAGTGGTAGTCAATTGGAGTCAACAACCATGTTAGTAGTTCAATGTCCGCTTTAGCGACAGTCAAGACACTGTTCAGGAGGGAAAAGTAGGAAGTTCATATTTTTACCCCCAAGTTCTCACAAAAGCTGAAGAAGAGCTGATCTTGAGAACAATTTTTTTTTATTTTTTGATATTTTTAACAATTCTTCCACACTTTCAGCTTGGGCTTTAGCCTTAAGAGCAAGTTTCCTCACAATTCACCATTTCAGTGAAGATTGAATGCTTGATTGTAACTATTTTTTGTTGTTTCTTCAACTCCTTGCTTTGTAATGCTTAAATTGTGGGTCTAATTGCTTATTGGTGAGTTGAGTTTTGTGCTAGAAATAGACATTTGATGGTTTGTTGATTTTCATTTTTTGCTTTTGTAATTAATTGAATGTTTTCCCATATATGAAATGGGTCTTTTATTATTTGTTCAATTCCATGCTTTAATTGAATAGCCCATTTAACTTGATTGAGCATGAAAGAGTCAATTGAGGTTGAGAATGATTGAGTAGTGCTAATTTTAGGTGTAACTAATCATTTATTGGGTTATAGCTAGAGATAGTTATATCCTTTGAATGCTTATAATTGGATTAATTGTGTTGCAACTTAGAAAGGTTCGGGAGAACTAGTTGAGATATATTGGCCTAAGTTCGAAAGAAGTGGGGAATAATTGTGATTCCTAGGCATATAAGATTTTACCCATGAATACTTGAGTATATATGAGATTACTGTGCAATGGATCGTGTGATGTCAATTGACTTCCCATTTCCTAATCTCCTTAGACTCCTTGCATGAAAAGGCCTTTGCCTTTGTTCTCCTCTATCCACAAAAAAATATTCAAGCAATTCACTCCTCCATGCCTTTCTTCAGCCTATTTAATTGGCTGGAGCATAAGTTTCTAACAGTGGTTCGACAACAGAATACATAACATCTCTAAGAAATTAAAAAGAAATACTACAAGATACTTTCCTTATATTAGCTAAAGGATTGAATTCTATATTATCTAACGTTCGTATGTTAAATAAAATCAGATCAAGAAAATGGTACGAGTATTATTGTCACGACCTAGGGGTACACCCTAGACGTAACATAGTGTATAGGACCCCGAAAGGCCCAATACAAGCTACTTAGCATTCATTACATAAGATATAGAACAAAAGATATAAAGACCACATTTATAGTCCAAAAGTTTTATAAAAGTATAGCGGAAGTCTAAAACACTTGTCTCAATAGCCATCTGATACAAAAGAATGAAATTGAGCCTAGCCCATACATCACGTCCAAAACTGAAAGTAAAAGAGAAACATAAAACAATGAGAATCCATGCTCGAAGCATGATGACTCACCAAAGCTCGAAAATCTCACAATCAACCTCTAGCCACGAAATTGAGAACCCTGACAGTCGGACCCTACATTTGGGGAAATGTAGGCAAGAGTATGCGTTAGTACAAAATAATGTACCAAGTATGATAGCTATGCATAAAACATTTAAATCATGATAAAAGGGACATTTTAATAAGAATACAATTATCAAGCTAAAACATGTATTTTGCGAGTTAGAAACCATAAGTCATAAAACCATGATCAATGCAAGTGAACAACATCTTAAAATCATACTTACGATACTTCCTTGAAGTAACCATGGTTCATCATAACTTTGCTTATTTGTGGGAAATAGCCTTAACCAACATATAAGACATGTGAGGTATCAACATGGAATCTTGTGTCTACACCACACCGAAAAAGGGTGTCCTACTTGCCAAGGAAGGACCATGAACTTCTAGCTATTATGGATCCACTAGCTAATGTCTATCTAAGAAAATCATCCTATGGGGACACATAGGTAAGGGATAAGAGATTGCTCCTAGAAACCTGGCCTCTACTAACATGAGAGCCTCCATCTCAATATCCTCTCGGTGCTAAGCATAATTCACATGGAGTAGTTATTCTTAACTTGTTCTTTTTATTCATAGAAGGGCACATCATCTTGCCAATCCAAGCTAGGGCACGTCATCTTGCCAATCCAAGATAAGTCATATGTCATCCATGGAAAGGTATCATTCAATAACCAATCCAAGCTAGATAATGCATCATCCATGGAAAGGTACAATTAAGTAACTGATCCAAGTTAGGTCTTATTAGAATAGCTCCTAAGATCTTTGATTCATAGTTTAGTTGAGAAAAACCTTTCAACCCTAAGAATCCCTTATGTGAGAATGTCCTTTCACAAATCATGATTTAATATGTTGATGAGAAATACTTTCAATAACACAACAACAATGATCATCGTTGATACTTTACTCTCAAATCATCTTTAAAGCTTTTACATAAATCTCATAAGAAAATGCTTAATTCATAATCTCTTCTTTCATAATTCAAAACCCATATAACATCATCAATATTGGAAAACATGGGATTTACATGGGTCATCATAAAATCATAGTATTTCATCAATTCATGCATAAGAGTTCATAATTCAATCATTTAAATAAATAATCAAGAGAACCCATGGCAATTGAAGAAAACCCTAACTCAATTGGGGATTTTTAACTTTGAAAATAGGAGAATTTGGTAACTCTATGAATGAAAGGAATATATGGATGAAAACTATCATACCTTACTATCAAAGCCCAAAAGCAATTGAAGAATGAAGGATTGATCTTGAACCCTACCTTGAATCTTCTTCGTCATCCTTCTAGAGAGAGAAATATATTTGGGAGAGAAAGACTGAACTTCTTTTGGTGAACTTGAAGAGAATGAATTAATTTGGGGTTAAAAACACTTATATAGGGGTGGGTCTTAGGCATAGGCAAAACGACATAGTATTAGGATAAGAAAATTAGTAAAAGAATCAACTGCCCCTAGAATAACTGCTGACCTTCGACCTACAGGCCATGACCGATGAACCGTGGTTTGATTGATGGTCCGTCCTGCACATCCGTCGTCTTCATCAGAGACTAGACTTTGAGGCCATGATCCACAAAACTTAATCCATGGACCGTGGACCCAATGACGGTCTGTTGGTTTAGGCCTTGGTTTGTGGTCCTCTGAGCCTATTTGGGTGGCCAATCCACGGACCAGACCTACGGTTCGTGGTTCACTCCACGGACCGTGGTTGGCCTCCGTCGGATGACACCATGAAATTTTGAAAACTGCTATTTGATTAACGTTATCAATGACACTTAATCCAGTTCTAAGAGTCTACGAGCATTAGTCAGTATAATAACCTAACTAAATGAGTTAGGGTCGAATCTCACATGGAGTGGTACGCATTTAAGATTCAAAAGTAAAGTACGAATATGTTCTAATCAGCCATATGAATAGACATATACGAGTAAAAACATAACTCAAATTAGGGGTGACACGAATGCCAAATAAAAGAGTTTTGGTTTTAACTATTAGCTACAACAACAACAAATAACACGAATTTAACAATAATGAGACAGGTTCTTGGGATGTGATTGGATTGTAGGCTAAGGTAGACAAATGGGTGATTGCAACTCTTAGTAAATAGTTGTAAATCAATGACTAAGCTAGACGTTAGTGGGGAAATTTTTTCTCTCTAACAATTTACCCCGAATCAAGTTAGTTTCTCTCGAACACAAACAAGCAAGCAAACAAGAACAACCATCGCTTTAGTCCATTCACTCTCTCGAGCTGAATGTGTGGAAAAAGGTTTAGGATTCACTCTCTCAAGTTGAACCCATGACAACCCAATACCCACAGACCATCAATTCAATAATCTTCGTTTTAAAACCTCTCTCTCGAGCAAGCCAAAAACACGAAGGTAGAATTGCATTTGCAACTACAACTCTTTAAATTAAACCACAATTACTGAATAAATCACTTCTAAACAACATTTAAACTAACAATTAGCAATACCCACAAGCTAAATCAACCCATAATCACATAATCACACCCCAACAATTGGAGTTTTAGCTAGACATCATAAAAAGATAGAAATCGTTACCAAATTATGTTTCCATCAACTGGGTAAGATTAATTTCGTCTTTACAAAGGTCCAAGTTAAAGAATCTCAAAGACCCATTTCCAATTTCTCAAAAATGGAAAACTTCAATTCGTCAAAGCTAAGGAAAAGTTGTCTAAAAATCTTAAGTTCAAAACTCAAAAATTACTCTCATGAATGTTCAGAATAAAATTTGATACTAAACATAATGTTTGAAAATGTATTTATAGTCACCAAAATATGCTGCGAAGGACCATTCGGCGCAGTAAGTCAGGCTCGCCGAACAAGTCGGTGATCCGCCCTTTGGTCAGTTCCATCGCCTTTTTGCTTTGGCGTTCAACATCCTTAAGTTCCGTAACTTTGGGTGATTTAACACTGCATCGTGGAACCATTCAATGATCCACCGACTGCTCCTCTCTCTCACCAACGTGATTTTCTCCTTCAGGGCTTGGCACACTGGAACTTTAGGCGAGGTAATGGCCATTAGGCGAGTCGCCAAAGGGACTCGGCGATCACCAGACCTTCATTTCTTCATTCTTTCAAGGGTCCATGCTTTGTTCCTCAATCCAAATACCTGGAAATCAAGGGTTTTACATCAATTATTAGTACAAAACAAGAATTTGAGGACACAAAATCTATACAAATAAAGCCCTAAATGAGTCCAAATCGTGGACTCATCAACACTCCCAACTTAAACTTTTGCTTGTCCTCAAGTAAAACTCAAGTTCAGCAGTTCAAAAAGGATGCCTAAAACAGTGCTACAGAAGACTCAATCATGAATGCACACAATAAGACTCAACTTACTCATGCAAGGATCAATTGTGCACTCAAAGATTCAAGTTGTGACTCACCATTATCAAAGATTCTCAAGTTCACTGTACTTGCTTCAAATGCAAGTTCAAGCTCAACAAAGGTACTCAAATGCCCTCACACAAAGAAGATTCCATATTCACACACTAAGGTTCAACAGTTAATAGCTCCGAAATCACAATCAACACTCACACTCACAAAGATGAACACAATGCATGATTTCACCCATAGGTTTGCCCTTATTTTCCAATCAACACTTGTTTCAGCTCACTCAATATCAAAAAGGTCTTTTCAGGACTTGTAATGGGGTTGTGTGTAAAGGTATGATCATTTAGGCTCAATGGCTGCTATCTTCATGAAATGTGGTGTGAACAACACTTCCTTTCCTTCTCCTCTTCATTCTCATTTATGCTCATAAGTCACCCCATTATTCCTTTTCCATGAAACTTTGGACACCCCATTTATTTTAGCAACTTTATTTCAAAACTTTTTCATTCTTCTTTTCTTTTTCTTTTTTTTTATGGAGGGGTTCCATATTTTTCACAACCATGGATCAAGGGGGACTTCTTTGCATTTCTTGGTTTACCTTCTCTTTTCACCACACCCCCAACTTAGGATTTTGGCCTAAGTTGGCTATTCAAACCAACCACATCTCATGAGGATTAAGGGTGAAGGGATAAATAAAGGTCACAATTTGTATCAAGTTTCTTCCAAGAAAAAGGGTAAGGCTCAAATGGTGCTCAAACAAAGATCACACACTCACAAGGTAGGCCACAAAAGAGGTATAATGTCAAATTATTTCACTCTTTAAAATTTGTTGCCTAAGATCATTTCAAGAGCTCATATCACTTGGTCAACCGGACCAACGGGGCAAATTCTAGGTGTCATCACACATGGTTTACGGTAAGCTCATCACACAAGGCATTGGCACCAAAGTCAAACAAGACCACACACTTTCGCTAGTGTGCAATGTTCATTACAAGAGACTTAATTTGATAACTGGCTAGTCACAATGAGATGCAAAAAGTTCACATATTGCCTATGCAACTTCATTTGGCCTCATCGTAGCCGCACATTCATTTGTGTTCGATACTCAAATTTGCAAGAGAACAGCCACATTCAAACACAATCAAGAGATGGCACAAATTTTTTCGGAAGGGTCCAAAAATCATTTACAATTAAAACAAGGAGCCACAAGCTCAAATATCCACAAAAGCAGTATCAAAACACAATATATAGTTAAAAAAATATCATCAATCACAAGAAGAGGGTATGTAAATACCTCACCCCACCACAAACAAAAGCAATTTGTCCTCAAATGCAAGAAAATATCCAAAAAGTCAATAAAAGAAGACAAATAGGGAGGTAAAGAAAAATCCTGTCTACGCAGTCGCTCCATCTGTCAGGGCATCAGTGCCTGGTGTAGTACTCTGAACCTGGGTCTCAGTACCCAGAGTCACATCAACAGTACCAAATCCACTAAGAGGTGCCATGGACGTCTCTATCAATGATGTCTGGATCACTGACCGTACAATCATCTCATCTAGATCTGGCAGGTCTCCATATATGCTCTCATCCCTCACCTCTATATGCTCCTCATCAGTCTCTGCCTTTGAATCATCAGCTGCTATGCCATCTCTATGTATGTCTACGGTGGTTTTCGGAGGAATCACAGAAGTCTCTGGGGCATCTACACCATCTGTTGCCTCTAATAGTGAAGTGAAGTATGTAGACTTGAGATAGTCTACATCTTTTCTCATATCTGCCACTTCGGCTTTCATAGCCTTAACCTCAGAAGACTCCATCTGTCTACTCTCACAAGCAGTGACTCTCGCCGTCGAATTATCAATAGAAGTCCGGAGGGGGGGTCAGTGCAACAATGATGGCACTCTCAATCATCCATGGGACAAATGCCTCTAGTCGGGTAGCCCTCACATCAGCTAAATGAGCCAAGTGCCCCATCTTTAGGATCATAGCCTGAGTAATCTTGTTGGGCTGAGTTGCAGTAGAGGTACCGGGGGAATGAGAGGAAGAAGTGGGAGCAGATGTACCTGAAGTCCCGAAGGTCGGATTAGGAAAATATGCCTCTGCAGGTATAGAGTCAATGTCCATCTCCGGAGATGTATCCACCGGAGCTCCTCTCCTCCTATCGGCCTCCTCTTGAGTGTACTCGGCCTCAATACGCCGGATGTCAGTGGAGGATAAATGGGTAACCTCAATATCTCTAGTCGTATCCCAGGGACTCCAGCACACCGGCACAACTCTGTGATCAGCACCGGGAATGAAAGGGAGGTCTGCCTCTATTTGGCCCTCATGGCTATCTCTTGCTCTATAAGGAGTCCAAGGTTAATGCTCTTCCTGGATATGATCGACCCAAGGTAGGCTGCCTTAGGGTGGCGGAGGATAGACTCGTTCTGGGAAGGCATGATGGTGCTGCTGATGAAGCCAAACCATAATCGAGCAACAATATTCAGGTCCTTCTTCTAGATGGGGACCCCTGCCTCGGTCCACCTCGGTGTGGTGTCGGAAATCAAAGGTGCGAGCCATCCTTTTAAATCATCAAGGGACTGAGTAATAGGCAAGACCTCATATGCCACTGTAGCACCTAGACCCCTGTTGAGTACAATATTAATGTACTCACTGTTACACCTTAATTTCTTTCCTCTAACCATGACAAACTTTACTAGTCTGAAAGCACTGGCCTTCTTCTTGGCCTTGGGTACCAAGTCACCATATGCTGTATAGAAATCTCGAACCGATGAAGGAATATAGGGGCCTCGGGGCCTGGTGAACTGCTCAGACTTATTGTACTGGAACGTTTCCCTCATATTGGAGTATTTGCCCTCTAGGCCCTCTGTAGATAGTAGCTTCTCTTCAAGAATAGTCCGCAACCCATCAACTTTTTGTCTGTTGAGTAGCCGGGGAGGAGGAACCACTGGTGGTACTGGAGCTACAGGAGGTGTCGGAGCTGGCACTGTATTTGCTGGAGATGTGGCTACTGAGACTCTAGCTGAGTCAGGGTGAGATCTAGCACAGATCTCCACTCTCTGGGATTGTAATGGCTGGTCATCCTCCAACTCGGATAATACAGCTTGGGAGTCAAAGGCCTCTCCCTTGCTGTCGAAGTTGTGCTCTGGGACCTCAGATATAGGCCTCTTGCCCTTGCCTTTTCCTCTCTTTGGAGTCTCTGCTCTTCCCTTTTTAGGAGGGTTGGCTCCTCATTGATTTATAGTTATGCCCCGTGCTCTTTTACGAGGTGGCATGTCAAGGTTAGTTCTAGCCATATCTGCAAAAACATCGAGGAAAGTTACAAACAGTTCAAGAAAATTCACAGAAAAATGATTGCAGATAGACTCGCCGATCCAATCGGTGAATCACCGAATCACTTTGGCGAGCCAGATCGGGCTCGCCGAAAGGATTGGCTCAAAATTTTCTTAGAAAAATGGCATGTTGACAAAGGGAAGGGCCTTTCGGCGAATTGTCGACAACATTCGGTGAGCAAGGACAAGCCCGCCGAAAGTTACAGTGCATATTTAGGGGTTAAGGGAGCAAAAAGGGCAATCAAGAAGGACTTTTGGCGAGTCGCCCAGTGCACTCGGTGAACTCAGGCTTCTCACCGAAAGTTACAACACCTAACTTCTAATTTAACATGAGAATAAAGGCAATGAAGGGGGATTCGGCAAATCGCCGAGTGGTTCGGCGAGCTCGACCTAGCTTGCCAAACGACCCAACGTGCCTACTCTCAACCCCAACTTCCAAATTCAACCCCGCAGCCACCAAAAACAAAACCAATCCATGCATTATTTCAATTAAACTAAGACCCATTACACCCATGCCCCGGGATACTCAGACTTCTCTCGGTTTGGCCAAATTTAGCCATTTGACGACTTTTACCCTTAGGAATGACGTCAAACACTCCATCATCAGGAAAAATACGTCATTTAGCACAAACACATGTTACTTAGACTTCACCCGACTAGACCCAACATCAATAAAGCAACACCCAACAATTTTGACCAATTTTAAGGCATGCAACATTCGGGAAATCAACGATATCGACAACTTAGGCAAGATATTCGAATTAAAATAGGCAATCAAGCATACAATTGTGAATCAAAGAGGCCCAACACACAATATTAAGATAAAAATCATCGTAAATGAGTAAAAATTACTAAATATAAATTCAGGGTTCGGAAAACCAACCTTATATGCCGATTAAACAAGTTGACAAGCTAGGCGGCAAAGAATCCAACTCCGAACACAAACTTGGAGACTAAAATGCGGTAAAAATACAAAAATAACGGAAAATGTAGTACGGGTGTGAGTTTGGAAAGTTGAAAAGTGAGGTAATGTGAAAGATTTTGAACTTTTGGCCTTTAAAAACCGTCCAGTTCTCGTGCAGTCGGCGACATAAGTTTTGCTCGCCGACCACTCGGCAATACGCCGAGTGGGCACATACCTCGCCGAGTTTTACAGGACCAAACGGCGAACAAGATCGTGATCGCTGACCTGGTCAGTGTATCGCCAATCTGCTCCTGGGTTTGCCGAGTTTTACAGACTCAAACCGTAGAATTCCTTGAGTCCAACGGCGGTCCAAGTCGGGCTCGCCGACCTCTTCAGCAAGTCGCCGATTGGAATTTTTGCTCGCCAAGCTGCACTTATCAAACACATCTTACACTTCAACCTGCAAAAAATCAACACACAATTATTTCCAAAACAAAAGAAAAGCAAATAAAACTTGGGTTGCCACCCTAGCAGCGCCTTAGTTAACGTCGGGGCACGATGCAAGTCCACGCTCAAACCTTATTTTTGGGGTTGGCCATAGTATCATTAGGCAACCCCCCTTGATGTCTCGGGTTTAAATGAGACAAGATATGACCCATTTGGTTCTCCAACTGCTTGAATGAGACAAAATGAGAGGTAACCGTCTGACTAAGGGTCGATACAACTTCTTTCATTTCTTTCAAAATCTTGTCCTATCCCTCAACTTTGTTGAGGATACGAGAAAGCATATCCTCCGACCGATTACCCTCAGAATCCTTTGGCTTTTGGTGCTCATGGGGAGGAACATATCTATCCTTCTCCCCGTCTCTCTCTTTCTAAGTGAGGTTACAGTCCCTCCACTCTCTATCACGATCCTTCCAACCTTCATCCTATTCCAACCTTGGTTACCACCTTGCCTTGGGTAGTTTGAACGTAACAACCACCTTGGTTGGCTAGGAAATTCACCTCTTCGTTGTACAAAGCCTCAAACTTGGCCTCATCAGGATTAACACACTCGACACCCACATCATTGACACTTCGAGCACCAGCTCCCATGACATTTTTGGACAAAATGACAAGTTGTGTCATGATCTTGGCCATGTTTTGGTCCCTCTCCTGATCTTTCTCAAGATGCTGCTTGGTCAGTTTAAATGTGAGAGGGGAGACCTAATCTTCGCGGGTGTACCAAGCCCGGTTAATCGTGGTCATGCCATCCAAGAGTTGGGCTGTTATCACATAAGGTTGCTGCATTAAACCTCCTAGAGAAAGTTGGGTATCAACACCCTTGTTTACCGAATCAAGGCTCCGGTACAAATACTGTAGCAAAACGTTGTTGGGTAAACCATGGGTTGGGCATTGTAGCACCAACTTTTTGAATCGCAGCCAACTCTCATGAATTGGCTCACCCTCCAAACACTTAAAGCTCTGAATGCTGTCCCAAAGAGTCATCATCTTCGAAGAAGGGAAACTCGCACTTGAAATGCAATGACCAACTCTTCCCATGAAGTGATTGATTCTCGTGGCAATTCAGCCACTTACATGCTTCTCCCATAAAAGAGAATGGGAACAACCTCAACCGGACTGACTCTTGGGATATGTTCTTAAAGGAAAATGGCCCACAAACATCAACAATCACAAGAGGAGGGTATGGACAACAATCCTCGGCAGTGGTGCCATTTTGATTAACGTTATCAATGACACTTAATCCAGTTCTAAGCGTCTACGATTGTTAGTCAGTATAACAACCCAACTAAATGAGTTAGGGTCGAATCCCACAGGGAGTGGTATGTGTTTAAGATTCAAAAGTAAAGTATGTATATGTTCTAATCAGCCATAGGACTAGACAATTACGAGTAAAAACATAATTCAAATTAAGGGTGACACGAATGTCAAATAAAGGGGTTTTGGTTTTAACTATCAGCTACAACAACAACAAATAGCACGAATTTAACAATAATGAGATGGGTTCTTGGGATGTGATTGGATTATAGATTAAGATAGACAAATGGGTGACTGCAACTATTAGTAAATAGCTGTAAATCAGTGACTAAGCTACACTTTAGTGGGGATAAACTTTCTCTCGAATAATTTACCCCGAATCAAGTTGGTTTCTCTCGAACACCAACAAGCAAGCAAATAAGAACAACCTTTGCTTTAGTCCATTCACTCTCTTGAGTTGAATGTGTGGAAAAGGGTTTAGGATTCACTCTCTCGAGCTGAACCCATGACAACCCAATACCCACAGACCATCAATTCAGTAATCTTGGTTTTAAAACCTCTCTCTCAAGAAAGCCAGAAACACGAAAGTAGAATTGCATTTGCAACTACAACCCTTTAAATTAAACCACAATTACTGAATGAAATCACTTCTAAACAACATTTAAACTAACAATTAGCAATACCCACAAGCTAAATCAATCCATAATCACATAATCACACCCCAATAATTGGGGTTTTAGCTAGACATCATAAAAAGATATAAATCATTACCAAATTATGTTTCCATCAACTGGGTAAGATTAATTTCGTCTTAAAAAGGTCCAAGTTGAAGAATCTCAAAGACCCACTTCCAATTTCTCAAAAATGGAAAACTTCAATTCTTTAAAGCTAAGGAAATGTTGTCTAAAAAACTCAGAGTTCAAAACTCAAAAATTACTCTCATGAATGTTCAGAATAAAATTTGATACTAAACACAATGTTTGAAAATGTATTTATAGTCGCCAAAAATATGCTGCGAAGGACCATTCGGTGCAGTAAGTCGAGCTTGCCGAACAGGTCAGCGATCCGCCCTTTGGTCTGTTCCATTGCCTTTTTCCTTTGGCCTTCAGTATCCTCAAGTTCTGTAACTTTGGGCGATCCAACACTGCATCACGGAACCATTCGGCGATCCGCCGACTGCTCCTCTCTGTCGCCAACTTGATTTTATCCTTTAGAACTTGCACCCTTGAACTTTAGGCGAGGTAATGGCCATTAGGCGAGTCACCAAACGGACTCGACGATCACCAGGCCTTCATTTCTTTGTTCTTTCAACTCACTTTGTTCCATTTTGCAAATTAGTGTCCATTCTTTGTTCCTCAATCAAAATACCTGGAAATCAAGGGTTTTACACCAGTAATCGACACAAAACAAACATTTGAGGACACAAAATCTATCCAAATAAATCCCTAAATGAGTCCAAATCGTGGACTCATCACTAGTTTGCCCTTTCTCGAATCTGAGGTGTTACATTATCTACCCCTTGAGATCATTCATTCTCGAATGAGATTCAAAACATCATAGGATGGGTGGAAACTAAATCTACAACCCATCATGTATGCAATGCACTTATTCGGGGAAGAAACATCAACTCCAAGCTAAAACATGTTCAAAATATCATATTATGAAGTCTATATGAAATTTCTACTCAAATGCACATAAACATGTAGAAATCAATCAGGTTGACTCATTTTCTCAAAACTTAAGCTTCTTCATGAAAGTGCATAAATTAGGAAATCATGGGAATATCTAAAACTCATGACACCAAAAGAGTAAACCATGAGGAACTCAGTACCTCAAGCTAGAGTAGGAGTAAAAGGAAAGAGATGAGGATATCGAGACATCATATCGGCCTCGGCCTCCCATGTAGCACCCTCAACTAACTGATTCCTCCACAATACTTTCACAGAAGCAACCTCTTTGTTTCTCAATTTCTTTACTTGCCAGTCTAAAATCTCAACCACAACTTTCTCATAGGAAAGATTCTCCTTAACTCCCAAAACTTCTAAGGGAACTATATATGTCGGATCTCCAATACATTTCTTCATCATGGAGACATGGAAAACCGGATGCACCGATGCCAACTCATAAGGCAATTCTAGTTCATAAGCAACCCTACCAACACACCTCAAAATCTAATATGGGCCTACCTAACGAGGACTAAGCTTCCCTTACTTACCGAACCTCATTACACCTTTCATGGGTGAAATTTTAAAGTAAACCCAATCATGAACATCAAACTCAAGATCTTTTCTTCTAACATCGACATATGACTTTTGTCGACTTTGAGCCATTTTCAACCTTTCTCTAATAAGTTGAACTTTCTCCATAGCCTCATGTACCAACTCGGGACCTATTAGGGCAACTTCACCCACCTCAAACCATCCTATTGGAGATCTACACCTCCTACCATAAAGAGCTTCAAATGGAGCCATACTAATACTCGAGTGATAACTATTGTTATATGCAAACTGAATCAACGTAAAATGGTCATCCCAATTACCTTTGAAATTAATCACACAATCTCTCAACATATCTTCCAAGGTTTGGATAGTGCACTCTGCTTGCCCATTGGTTTGGGGGTGAAAGGCCGTACTAAGCTTTACACGAGTACCAAGATCATTTTGGAAAGATTTCCAAAACTGAGAAGTGAATTGGGTACCACGATCGAAAATAATAGATAAAGACACTCCATGCAACTTTACCATTTCTCTCAAGTATAATATAGAATAGTCCTCTGTCGTATAAGAAACCTTGACGGGAATAAAATGGGCCGATTTCGTCATTCGATCTACTACGACCCAAATCGAGTCATGTTGTCGCCGAGTGTGAGGCAACTCAACAATGAAGTCCATATTCAAATATTCCCACTTCCAAATAGGAATGCTAATAAATATCTTGGGACAAACCTTCCGGTTTCTGATGCTCAACTTTCACTTGTTGACAATTAGGACACTTAGCCACAAATCCTGCAATATCCTTTTTCATCCCATTCCACCAATAGACCTCCGACAAATTACAGTACATCTTGGTGGCTCCCGAGTGAATGGAATATCGAGAACTATGGGCTTCTAACAAGATTTCTTCCCTAAAGTCATAAACATTAGGAACACACAAACGACCTTGATATCTAAGTATACCATCTCCACCTTGGGAGAAAGCCTCTACGGACTTTTTAAGCACCACTTCTTTCAATTCAACCAAAGTTTGATCAAGACCTTGCATGGCTTGCACATCCGCCACAAAAGATGATTCTGAACTATAGCACCACTCTTGGTAGAATCTACTAACTGAACACCCAACCGGGCCTATCAATGAACATATCGTACCAGCTCCTTTTTATCTGCTTCAGTATGAGCAACACTTCCCATAGATAACAAGCTAATAGCATCTGCCACCACATTCGCCTTACCAGGGTGATAGAGAACACTTATATCATAATCTTGCAATAATTCAAGCCACCTTATTTAGCGAAGATTTAGATCCTTCTAATTAAACACATATTGCAAAATCTTGTGATCGGTAAAAACATCAACATGAACACCATACAGATAATGCCTCCAAATCTTTAAGGCAAAAAGATCGCCGCTAGTTTGAGGTCATGGGTAGGGTAATTCTTCTCATGAATCTTAAGTTGCCTCAAAGCATAGGTGATGAATTTCCCATTTTGCATAAGCACACATCCTAGCCCAATCCTTGAGGCATCACAGTAAACCACAAAACCATCAGTTCCTTCCGGTAAAGTCAACACCGGAGCGAAAGTAAGTCTATACTTCAACTCTTGGAAACTCTTCTCACATGCTTTGGACCATATGAATTTAGCTTTCTTTTGTGTCAATGCTGTCAATGGAGAGGCAATTGAAGAAAACCCCTCAACAAACCTTCTATAGTAATCGACTAAACCCAAGAAACTTCTAATATCCGAGGGAGATAGAGGTCTAGGTTAACTCTTGACTATATCCATTTTCTTTGGATCTACCTGTAATACCCTTACTAGAAACAATGTGACCAAGAAAAGCTACGGACCTTAGCTAAAACTCACATTTTCTAAACTTTGCAAAGAGTTGTTGGTCCTTGAGAATTTGCAATACAATCCTCAAATGGTTGATGTGATCATCCTCACTTCTCGAATAAATAAATATATCATCAAGGAACAGAATCACAAATATGTCAAGGTATTGTCTAAACACCCTATTCATCAAGTCCATAAAAACCGCCGGAGCATTAGTCAAACCAAACGACATTACCAAAAACTCTTAATATCCATACCAAGTTCAAAAAGTCATCTTCGAAATGTCATCTTCTTTCACCCTTAATTGGTGATAACCCGACCGAAGGTGAATCTTGGAGAAGTAACTTGCTCCTTGAAGTTGGTCAAACAAATCATCTATCCTTGGAAAATGGTACTTATTCTTAATGGTCACCCTGTTCAACTAGCTATAGTTAAACACATACGAAGGGAACCATCTTTCTTTCTAGAAAACAAAACTGGAGCACCCCATGGAGAGATACTCGGTCGGATGAAACCCTTATCCAACAAATCTTTCAATTGTTCCTTCAACTTCTTTAGTTCTGCTGGAGCCATACGGTAAGGAGAAATAGAAATAAGTTGTGTATCTGGGAGAAGGTAAATACCGAATTTTGTTTCCCTTTCGAGAGGAATACCGGGTATATCATCTGGAACACTTTCGAAAATTCTTTAACAACGGGGACCGACTCAAGAGTAGGGGTTTCAGAATCCACATCCCTCACCCTAACTAGATGGTAAATGCAACCCTTAGAAATCATCCTTCTAGCTTTAAGACAAATTTTTCACTAAAGCATATTTAGGCATGTTCAACATTTATCCTCATGAAGCATATAGACAACTCAACTAAATGCACATCAATATGAGGAACACATTTATGAAAACTCATTTTATCATTTAACAAGAATTCAAATAGAATATGCATAACATAAGGAGACCATGAAAACTCATTTTCACACAAGACTCCAAAACATAAAACAAGCTACTAGGAAGTCTTGGTCTCAAGCTTGAGTAAGAATAGAAGGAACGAGATAATGATATCAACACTCTCAACAACCTTGCTATTCAACATACAATCCCCCACTTAGGAGAAAACCCAACTAAGGCAAACATGAAAAACAACAACATAGAAACCTCATCAAGATATTCATGACCATAAGGAGCTAAAACTTATCGGCGCCTTTATTCGGATTAGCTTCTTTGTCCTTGCTAGCTTGGAGAGCATAGAAACGACCATAATTTGGAGGGATAGGAACCGTTCCATCTTTAGAAGCTTGCTTGGCTTCCCTTCCTCTAGCCGTAAGAGTAGGACAATCTTTCACCTTGTGATCATTCTTCCCACAACCATAACACCCATTAGTACCGGCTAGGCACTTCCCATAGTGCCTCTTGCCACAAGTGATGCAAGTAGGTTTAGAAAATTGAGATCCACCATTTTTTTCTTGGTTAACCTTAGGAGCACTTGAAAAATCTTGGTCTTGACTCCTCTTCTTGAACCTAGATTGACCTTGCTCATCCGATCTACCCCTCTTCACACCCCTATTCATCCTCTTAAGTTTGGACTCCTCAATGGATTGAGCATACACTATGAGCCTAGAAATGTTCATGTCATTATGGAGCATTGTCGTAGGGCACTCTTCCTTGACTAGGTCGGATACACCGGTCACAAACCTACTCATCTCATCCCTAAGATTTGACACCAAAGATGGAGCATACTTAGACAATTGGGTAAACCTCAAGGAGTACTCTTGCACACTCGCATTACCTTGCCTAAGGTTGATAAACTCCTCAACCTTACACTCTCTCTTCTCACGGGGAAAATACCTACCAAGGAAAGCTTCCTTAAACTCCTCCCATTCTATAGGATCCGCTTCCACCGGCCTATTAGCCTTCCATTGAGTGAACCAAATTTGGGCAACATCTTTCAATTGATAGGAGGCAAGCTCCGCCTTTTCTTTTGAAGTCACCCCCATAGCACTCACTACCTTATACACTTCATCCAAAAATTCTTGGGGATCCTCTCCCACCTTAGAACCTAGAAACACCGGAGGATTCATCCTCACAAAGTCTCTCAACTTAGAAGCCATAGTACCCTCATTAGCATTCACCCTAGGCCCCATATCTCTAGTCGCTTGAGCCGCCATGGCTCGGGCCAAGATTAAGAAAGCCGACCTAATCTCTTCATTGGTCATATCCGGGGGAACCACCGGAACCTCATTCTCTTGCTCACCTATAGGAACTTGATTGCATTGCACACCTTGACCATTTTGCACAACTTGGGGAGGAACTCCCTCATCACCTAACTCCCCTTCCGCTCTCCTTTGGTTAGCCCTCGTATTCATATCCTATAAACACAAGAGAAGGATTAAAAAAAAGGACACTTATAAACCAAACTCTAAGGCACGACTTCAAGGATAATGAAAGAAGTGTAACTTCTACCGTCCTATAGCCTCTCGCTCATAGATGTGTCGCGACTCACACCGATGAACAAGACTCTACTAGACGTGGCTTGTGAGACTTTGATCCTAAAAACCATTTCCAAAATCTTATGCTTTGATACCATGTTTGTCACGACCCGGGAGCACCCCCAAGTCGTAACAAGGCGTATTCGACCCCGAAGAGGTCTTATACAAGCCACATAGTCATTCATTGCATTCAATAATGATAATAGTGCGGAATTAAAAACTTATTTACATCCAAACATTCAAGCTTCATTAAAACAACTTTAAAAACACACAGCGGAAGTCTAAGTCTCACATGGCCATCTTAGACACAATCACAAAACATAAGTAGGGACACGGCCCTTTACAATCAAAAGAAGTCTATTAAGTCTATTACAAGAACCTTATCATAAAATTAGAATAGAAAAGTCTTGTCCTCGACATATGAGGACATACCACAAGATCTTGGAAGAACTTCAAGTTCCAAGCTTACTATAGAACCCGCTCACTTTCCGGAACCTACACTAGTAGAAAATAGAGAAATATGGAATTAGCACAATTAAGTACTAAGTATGATGACCATGCAAAACATGCTTTAAAAGGGACATTTTGGCTAGAAACCATGCATTATGCCACTTTTTGAAGTATCATGAACAGTTGCATAAAAGACATACAAGACAAGCATAAACATCAAGTAAGTCATAATATCACCTTTAAACAATATCAACATGAAAACCTTTACCTTGGACCTTCACCTCAAGCAACCCTTATGCTATACCTCGTGCAATGTATGGATGGCGTCCCATACCACCATCCATACTAAGGCACCACATTTAGGTCACTTAAAGTAACTTATCATTCCTTTCTTTCACCTTTGCACAATATTCATACATAAGAGGTATATCATTAATTAAGACATGACAAGGGAAAATAACTCATAATATAACCCAAGTATAGCATGCATCTCATATTAAGCATTTGAGAGCCAACATTCTTTAATAACCTTATTTAGGCCACAATTGTGTCACATACATTAGGATTTAGAGAAACTCACTATGACCCTCTCCAAGCCTACTCGTGCAATGTATAGGTAGCATCCCATACTACTACCTACACTTTGTAGAGCCTATCAAGAAACCATAATGAAATCTCACATGATGGGAAGTAAGCATTTAACCGACATAGACCATGAGAGCTTGTCATGGAATCCGGTGTCATAAGTCCCCACACCGTAAAGAGGTGGTCTACTTGCCTAAGGAAGACCGGTATATATAGCTTAATGGATCCACTAGCTACCTATGCGGGCACATAGTTTATGGGATAAGGTAGACGATCATTGAAACTCATGCCTAACCATTGGGGGAGTTTCCATCTAACCAAATCCACTCGGTGCTTAGCCTACATTCCCATAGAATAGTTCGTTACCTTGACATTATCACATATGAGAGGTGCCATTGGCCTACCAACTCCAAATTACATTTATTAACACGTGAAAGGGTGCTTTAAGCCTACCGTTTCAAGGTTCATTTAGGAAAGCTCATTAACTCCTCTTGAAAGGGTGCCATGGGCCTACCGGTTCAAGTCTCATCATTAACCTTCATGGAAAGGTGCCATAGGCCTACCGACTCCAAGGTTCATTACTATCATTAATGGAAGGGTGCGATAAGCCTACCGATTCCAAGGTTCATTATTATCATGAGTGGAAGGGTGCTACTAGCCTACCGATCCGAGGATTCAACAACCAATAATATAATCATTTAAACAAGAAAATGATGCACAAGCTCTACCAATTCGAGATATGCAATAAATTGGAGAATCCTTCATATTCTATCATCAACATTCATGAGTGTCAAATTGAGAAAAATCCTTTCAATAATAACACATTTACGTTCATAACATGATCACATTAGCTCCATTAAATGTCCATTCATAAAAATGTCATGTAACACTTATATTTCTCATACTATGCCTTCAAGGCCATGGTCACAATACATTCCATAATTAAACACCTCCACCATAAGTGGATCAAACCAAGCAAGAACAATTTTTTTATCCATAATATGAGATTAAGCCAACTTACCATCCTCCAAAGCCATAATCAACAACACTCAAGTCCCAACCATTTTTCTTACCACAAGAGAATTCTTCCATAACTTGCCCATAAGGCCACAATCCTCAATTATCCATATACCAACAATTCATCATAAATAGGTATAGAAAACCATATAAATCAACAATACAATCCAATCTAAACACAATTTCATCAACATTAAATCATAGGCATTAAACCCACTTCATTAGCAAATTCTAGGCTTTTAATGAAAACATGGGTTCTTGAAGAAGTTTCATATAAAAATCATCTTAAAATCATAAATAGAACTTCAATTCACCAATATAATGACTTTGAAAACATTTTACCCATGAACCCATACCTAGAATAGAAAATAGAAGTTTTGTTCTTTGAAGACTTTTGAAACCCTTTTGAATGGACTCCTTGAAGGAAAGATAATCAAGGATCAAGGGTCACCATACCTTTGTTAAGATTCCCCAAGAAAATTGATGAAGAAACCACCTTCAATCCAAGCCCTAGCTCCAAGTTCTTGACCTTCTTAAAATGGAGGATTGTAGAGAGAAAAGTATTTGAGAGGAGGTGAGTTCTTTTTAATTCTAATTGGAGTGACTTAAAATGGAAGAATTTGGTCTAGAAGGGTTTTATAATTGCTAGGAAAGGCATATAATAAAAGGGGCTCAACTTAGGAAAATAAATAAGGACCCACTTAAAAGTTTCCACTAAACCCGTCTAAGCTCGTCCTTGCTGACAGTGCTTCACTATTTTGGGCATAACTTTTTACTCCGAGATTGGAAAAGGGCAAACTCGGTGGCGTTGGAAAGAGGACTCAGATACCTTTAATTGGATAGGTAATGGTCCACCTAATTCATTTTGAGCTAAAAGATATGACCATTTAAAGTTGACCCTCACTCCTAACTTAAAACTAAAAACTGTTTTTAGGGGACTGTTTTGAGGGTCTCGGTTCTAAATGATTTCATGACCTAGCTTAAGGTATTGCTAGCTTATAAAGGTGATTAATCAACTAGCTAATAAACCTCTTAAGCCCTTAAACAACACTCCAAACTTCAACGACAAGACCCTTACAACTTACTAGTTCAAACGACTAGTTTCCGGACGTCACTGTCATTTCTCATCATTTCATCAAGTTCTCAACTCCAAACTCACATGTGAGGCTCTAGTTTCACTAGTTCATTTTTTTTTGGGTCGTTACACCGGTAACCACATCGGGAGAACCTTCTTGTTCACCACGAGTCTGAAGTGCATAAAATCGGTTTTGCTTGGGAGCATTAGAACCCAAACCACTAGGNTTTTTGGGTCGTTATACCGGTAACCACATCGGGAGAACCTTCTTGTTCACCACGAGTCTGAAGTGCATAAAATCGGTTTTGCTTGGGAGCATTAGAACCCAAACCACTAGGAGGAGCTTGCTTACTCTCTCTTTCTTTAGCTGTAAGTGTTGGGAAATCCCTCATCTTATGACCAGTTTTACCACAACCGTAGCAACCATCTGTGCCGGCTAAACACTTACCCTTGTGCTTCCATATACACCTAGCACAAGTAGACATACACAATGAAGATCCACTACCATTCCCTCCATGAGGCTTTGGGTTAGACACCCTATCTTTGTTGAACTTAGGAGGAACATTGGAGGAACCTTCACCGCAAAACCTTTGTCGAAATCTAGAATGACCATGTCCATCGGACCTTGTATGAGAGAAATTACCATCACTAGTTTTTGCCCTCTTTGCCTCCCTAGAACTTTCCTTAAGTTTCTCCTCTTCGATCTGTTGAGCATGAACCATGAGACGAGAAATGTCCATGTCATTAACAAGCATGGTGGTACGACACTCTTTAACCACTATTCCGAACACACCCAAAACGAACTTACTCATTTTTGCCCTACGATTGACAATCATGGTGGGAGCATATCGAGATAGTTGTGTGAAATTCAAAGCATATTCCTTCACACTCATATTTCTTTGACGAAGGTTGATGCATTCAAACACCTTTGCCTCCCTCATTTCAAGGGGAAAGAACCTATCAAGGAAAACAACTTTGAACTTTTCCCAATCAAGAGGACCCGCATCTTCCGACCTCCCCTCTTTTCATTGGTTGTACCATATTTGAGCAATACCCTTAAGTTGATAAGCGTCCAACTCCGCCTTTTCCATTGGCATCACTCCCATGATCATCAACACCTTGTAAACCTCATCAATTAACTCTTGAGGATCTTCTTCAACCTTAGAACCATGAAACTCCGGTGGATTTATTCTAGTGAAGTCCCTCACTCTAGATGCCGATGTACCTACATTTAGGTTTATGGGAACCGCATCCTCCCTATTGGCTTGGGCCAACACTTGAAAAGCAGTCTTAAACTCAGCATTAGTCACTTGCTCGGCCAAAGGGTCGACCGGAGCTTGAGGATGAGCTTCTTGTTTTACATTCTCCCTCACATTCCTTCTAGCATAAGCTCTACGAGTAGCCATATCTTGTAGAGCATCGAATAAGGATTAGAAGAGAGACCTTATAGAGTTAAACTATATTGCAAGACTTTAGAGTAATGAAAGAAGTGAAGTTTCCTAATCATCGTGTAGCCTCTCATTCATAAGTATGGCGCGCTTCACACTCATGAACAAGACTCTACTCGACGTGGCTTATGTGACATCCTAGGACTATTCTAAACATTGTGCTCTGATTACCAAGTTTGTCACGACCCAGGGGTATACCTTAGACGTAACATGAAGTATAGGACCTCGAGCCACTTAGCAATCATTACATAAGAAATAGAACAAAAGAGATAAAGACCACATTTCAAGTCCAAAAGTTTTATAAAAGTAAAGCGGATGCCTAAAACATTTGTCTCAATACCCATCTAATACAAGAGAATAAAATTGGGCCTAGCCCATACATCATGTCCAAAACTGAAAGTAAAACAGAAACTAAAAACAATGAGAATCCGTCCTCCAAGCACGAGGACTCATCAAAGCTCAAAAATCTCACAATCAACTTCTAGCCATGAAATTGAGAACCCTGACAGTCGGACCCTACATTTGGGGAAATGTAGGAAAGAGTATGCGTTAGTACAAAACAATGTACCAAGTATGATAGCTATGCATAAAGCATTTAAATCATGCTAAAAAGGGACATTTTAATAAGAATACAATGATCAAGCTAAAACATGTATTTTGAGAGTTAGAAACCATAAGTCATAAAACCATGATCAATGCAAGTGAACAACATCTTAAAATCATACTTACGATACTTCCTTGAAGTAACCATGGTTCATCATAACTTTGCTTATTTGTGGGAAATAGCCTTAACCGACATATAAGACATGTGAGGTATCAACATGGAATCTTATGTCTACCCCACACCGAAAAGGGGTGTCCTACTTGCCAAGGAAGGACCATGAACTACTAGCTATTATGGATCCACTAGCTAATGTCTATCTAAGACAATCATCCTATGGGGACACATAGGTAAGGGATAAGAGATTGCTTCTAGAAACCTGACCTCTACTAACATGAGAGCCTCCATCTCAATATCCTCTCGGTCCTAAGCATAATTCCCATGGAGTAGTCATTTTCTTAACCTGTTCTTATTATTCATGGAAGGGCACGTCATCTTGCCAATCCAAGCTATGTCATTATCCATGGAAGGGCACGTCATCTTGCCAATCCAAGCTAAGTCATATGTCATCAATGGAAAGGTATCATTCAATAACTAATCCAAGCTAGATAATGCATCATCCATGGAAAAGTACAATTAAATAACTGATCCAAGTTCGGTCTTATTAGAATAGATCCTTAGATCTTTGATTCATAGTTTAGTTGAGAAAAACCTTCCAACCCTAAGAATCCTCTATGTGAGAATGTCCTTTCACAAATCATGATTTAATGTGTTTATGAGAAATACTTTCAACAACACAACAACAATGATCATCATTGATACTTTACTCTCAAATCATCCTTAAAGCTTTTACATAAATCTCATAAGAAAATGCTTAATTCATAATATCTTTTTTCATAATTCAAAACTCACATCACATCATCAAAATTGAAAAATATGGGATTTACACGAGTCATCGTAAAAGAATAGTATTTCATCGATTCATGCATAAGATATCATAATTCAATAATCAAGAGAACCCATGGCAATTGAAGAAAACCCTAACTCATTGGAGATTTCTAACTTTGAAAATTGGGGAATCTGGGAACTCCATGAATGGAAGGAATCAATGAATGAAAACTATCATACCTTACTATCAATGCCCAAAATCAATTGAAGAATGAAGGCTTGATCATGAACCCTATCTTGAATCTTCTTCTTCAACCTTCTAGGGAGAGAAAGATTCAACTTCTTTTGGTGAATTTGAAGAGAATGAAGTGAATTAATTAATTTGGGGTTGAAATCACTTATATTGGGGTCTTAGGAATAGGCAAAACGACAAAGTATTATGATAAAATTATTAGGAAAAGACCCAGCTACCCCTAGAATAACTGTCGACCTTCGACCTACGGGCCTTGACCGACGGACTGTGGTTTGATCGATGGTCTGTCCTTCACGTCCGTCGTCTCTATCAGAGACTATACTTTGAGGCAATGATCCACGAACCTCAATCCATGGACCGTGGACCCAACGATGGTCTGTTGGATCAGGCCGTGGTTCGTGGTCCTCTGAGCCTATTTTAAAAAAAATAAGGGAAAAAGTGATTTGAAGTAATCTCTTGCCATGACTTGTACATTTTTCGTTTGCCTTTGTAATTTACAAGTGGAAGTTAAGTCACCCATTGTAGTTTTCAAAAGTCATCCGGCTTAATTAATTTCAAGACTAGTTTGAGACCTTGTTGGGTTGTAATGTCATGTGTGGTGAGGTTTTAATTTATTGTTGTGTATGCATATTGTCTAGAACTTGTCACAAAATATGCTTCAAGGAAATTCTAGATATGACTTGGCTTGGAAGAAAATCCAAGGCCCTCATTGACTAACCATTTTACCAATATTTTTCTTTCCTCGACATTTATCCTAGTCAACCCCATTGAGTCTTAACCTATTTATTTGGTCATCATATTGCACACCTTGACCTTTTTGAATCATCTACTTTGGCACCATCATCTCCTTAATTGCTAATGATGAATTGTTGGCTAAAAACCTAAGTTTTGGGGAGAAGAAAAGAATGGAAATGTGATATAGAAAAAACACCTAAGTTTGAGGGGGCGGTGCACCAAGAAAATAAAGACAAAAGAGATAAAAGTGTTTAGAATACCATAAACTTAGTGCATAGTAAACTCATGGATGAAAGAACAAAAGAAGGAAAGACAAAAATTGGTGCTAACTTGTGTTGTGCACATGCATGATGCGAAAAATAAAAATGGGTGTTTGAATAATTGATTGATGTCTTGAATTGGAGAAATAAGGTGAAAATGAGTTAATGATGTGAGTGGCATGCTCAAAATGAGACATGATAGCATTAAGGAGGTTTCTAAGTCACTTTGACCAAATGATATCCTACCTTTTCCCCAAGCCTAAATTAACATACAAGTATTTGGTGATTTTGAGTCTTGACAATTGTCACGACCCAGGGGTACCCCCTAGATGTAACATGGTGTATAGAACCCTGAAGGACTCCATACAAACCACTTAGCTCTCATAGCATAAGAAATAGAACAATTAGAGTAAAACAATAGTTCAAGTCCAAAACATTTTATAAAGGAAAAACGGAAGTCTAAAACTCTTGTCTCATCATAACCATTTAATACAATAAAATGAAATTAGGTCTAGCCCATACATCATGTTCAAAAGAGAAATACATGAAAGAAACTGAAAACAATAAAGTCCATCCTCGAAGCATGAGGAATCACAAAAGCTCAAAAAATATCTCAAGTCAACCTCTAGCCACAAGCTCGGGAACCTGACTATCAGACCCTACATTTGGGGAAATGTAGGCAAGAGTATGTATTAGTACAAAATAATGTACCAAGTATAATAGCCATGCATAAAACATTTAAATCATGCTAAAAGAGACATTTCATTTTGTGACATGCAATAGACCAACCTAAATCATGATATAAGAAAGTTAGAAAGCATACTTCATAAAACATGGTTAATTCAAGCTAACATCATCTTTAAAGCCTTTGAACACATATGAGATACTCCTTGAGTAACATTAGTTCATTATTAATGTGGGGAATTAGCCTTAACCAACATAGAGACCATGTGAGCTATAAAATGATCCCCTGGTGTCTCCCACACCGAAAAGGATTGTTCTACTTGCCAAGGTAAGGACCATAAACTTCAAGCTTAAGTGGATCCACTAGCTAATCAACCTATGAGGGCACATAGTTAAGGGATAAGGAGATTGCTACTAGAAATCCAGTCTCTACTAACGAGAGAGCTTCCATCTCAAGAGATTGCTTCTAGAAATCCGGCCTCTACTAACGGGAGAGCTTCCATCTAAACATCAATATTCACTCGGTGCTAAGCATAAATCCCACAAAATAGTATTTTCTTACTTATTCTCATTATCCATGGAAAGGCATGTCATCTTGCCAATCCAAGCTAAGTTCATTAGGATAGCTCTTACTCTTTGATTCAATTAGGTGAGAAAGTCTTTCAACCTAAGAATCCTTTCTCTGTGAGAGAACCTTTCACATCATGCTAGTATGTGTTTATGAGAATGTCCTTTCAACAACACAACAACAACATCATCATTGGTACTTTACTCTCAAAGCACCCTTAAAATATTTGCATAGATTTCATAAGAAAATGCATAAGTCCATAATTTACCTCTTGAGGTTCAAAACCACTTTCAATCATCAATTCTTAGAAAACATGGGCTAGATATGAATTTCATCATAAATTCATGTAAAACTAGTAATACATGCTTAGTTTCATAAAACTCTTCCTCTAAGATAAAAATCTCGCATCATATGATTTATAACTTGAAAATATAGGGATTACATGGGTTCATAAGGGAAAATATCATAAAACCATAGTGTTTCATCAATTCATGCATAGAAGATCATAATTCAATCATTTAAATCAATAATGAAAAGAATCCATGACAATTGAAGAAAACACTAACTCAATTCGGGAATTCTACCTTTTGAAATAAATGAATTTGGGAACTCCATGGATACAAGGAATCCATGGATGAAAACTATCATACCTTAGCCTTCAATGGAGAAATTGAGACCTTAGCTTGAAACCCTAGGTGAATCCTTCTTCTTCTTCTCCAAGTTTTAGAGAGAGAATTATTTGAGAGGAGATTTGGTTTTCTTTTATAAATTTGGAAGAATGAAGTGAATGGGTTAATTTGGAGGTTGAAAATACTTATATAGGGGTCTTAGTGAAGGACAAAACGACGTAGTATAGGAACTAATTAATTAGGAAAAGAACCAACTACCCCTGAACTTAACTTCCAGCTGTGACCCACGAGACCCCACTAACAGACCGTGGTCAGGACGACGGACCATCCTGCACGGCCGTCGATGGAGGTCAGAAACTTCCACCTGAGGTTTTTGGACCACGAGCCTCAACCACGGACCGTGGTTCAACCAACGGTCTGTTGGTCTAGCCGTGGTTCTAACCCTTTTCTAGGTAGTGCCAATGTGTCAACTACGGACCACACCTACGGTCCGTGGTCCCATCCACGGGCTGTGGGTGGTCAGCGTGGGTTGACACCTGCAACTTCTGGAAATGGGTAGATTTCCCTTTTCGGATACGGGGTATTACAACAATCTACATTAATAATGATTTATATACCGAGCAAAGCTATAGTTCAATGTGAGTATACTTGAATTCCTTTGTGTGAGTGAAATTGCATGATATATAATCTTGTGATATTATATTCATAATTGTAAGTGAGATTATTATCTCTTGTGTGAGTGGTTCATTCTTCAAGTGAATGTTGAGGTCTTTATTTCAGTTGAGCTATATGAATGCAATAAATTCATGTAAATTCTTAGGAAAACCTAGAAGGTTGATGTCATAGGCTTGAGATACTTTTAAGTTGTACTTGAATGAAATATTGTCCCAAATTTGTGTTTGAAAAGTTGATTGAAAACGAGAATGATTTTGAAAGAAGAAAGCCTTTGCCTTTTCTTGATGGTGGGATCAATTGTAAGTTATGTTTGTATATATATTGTTTTATTTTGAGTCTTCTATTTTTAATGTTTTTGTGTCTTAGTGTATAATTATGCATATCATATCGCGTGTATGGCTGAGTGTCAATGAGTACAAATATAGTTCAAGTTTGGAAGTTTGATGAGTTGTTATTTTACCAACTTATTAAACTTTATTCATGAATTATTTCTATGTTTTAATGCTATGGAGGAGATTTTAGGCCCTAGTTCTCTCATATGCATACATTTCTGACAAAATGAAAATTGAACGATTTGGAACGAAAATTCACTGAACACACCGACAAGGAACCGACTCCAGGAGGAGAAGATCGACGTTCTGTTGACTGGAAAGGGAGAAACGGTCTTAAGCATTGACGTTGAACAATTAGGCATGACATTCCACCAATCCAAACATAGGTTCAACTATGAGGAGACGCACTGAAGCGGCGTTGCAACCAATGGTGGACGTTGTGTATTGGCGTTCCACCAATGCAGCGAAAGTGAAATACAAAAGTTCGGAGGCAAACTCGAATTTCATGGTGAAAGTGTTTCCTTTTGGAAGGTTCTAAGGAAAGAATGATAATATGCGTAATTATGTACTCTTATCATCTATTTTATTGTAGTAGAAAATAGACATTATAGAAGTTCTTACTTGCCCAAGAAGATAACTCAAATTTGTACATCTTCAAGCTTGGATTTGACTTTGGTTACTGATTATGCGTGAAATTGAGTTTTTCTTTATGAGTATAATCTTTATTTCTCCATTTATGAGTAGCTAAACTTCTAGCTAGGGGTGTGTGTGCAAGATGTGGGTGTAAAACTTAATAAGTAGCGATTAAGGATGTGTTTGGTATGAAGGATTTCCAATTTTCTCATTTTTGATTGGCTTAAATGTTTTCCAAATCAACTTATTTTCCTCAAATTTAAGAAAAATGCCTTCTCTTCAAAAATTAAGGAAAACATTTTCCAAAACTCTACTTCATCCTTCAATCTTTTTTTCTTACCTTATCTCGTACCCCACACCCGACATTTCTCATCCCAAAAAAAAAACTATTTTTAAAAATTTTCTTATTTTTTAAATTTCAAATATTTCCCCCCTAAGCCCAAACCAGCCTCCCTCCCCAAAACAAAAAAAAAGCATAAAAAGTTAAAAGTTATATTTTGAAAAATATTTCAAATTTTAAGATTTTTTTTTACCTCACCCAACACCTACCACTC
>NC_064288.1:41052688-41135204 GCF_019186545.1 Solanum stenotomum
AAATGAGATGCCCCAAAATTCAATCTTACTATGTGATATTTTTTATGTATGGGGCATCGATTTCATAGGACCTTTCCCTTCTTCCCACTCTTTTGAATATATCCTGGTAGCAGTTGACTATGTATCCAAATGGGTCGAGGCAATTCCTACTAGGACAAATGATGCTCGTGTGGTGTGCGAGTTCTTGAGAAAAAATATTTTTACTAGATTTGGCACACCAAGAGTCATCATTAGTGATAATGGATCTCATTTTATTAACAAACAATTTGCATCATTGCTGGGTAAGTATAGGGTAACTCATAAAACAGGAACACCATACCATGCCCAAACTAGTGGGCAAGTAGAAGTGGCTAACCGTGAGTTAAAAAGAATTCTTGAAAAAATGGTTAGTGTGTCTCGTAAGGATTGGTCAATACGGTTAGATGATGCCTTGTGGGCATATAGAACTGCATTTAAAACACTAATAGGCACATCCCCGTATAAATTAGTGTTTGGAAAGGCATGTCATTTGCCTGTTGAAATTGAGCACAAGGCATATTGGGCTATAAAATTACTTAATCTTGATCTAAGTCTTGCAGGAGAGAACAGGTGCATGCAGATGAATGAATTAGAGGAGTTCCGGCAAGATGCTTATGAGAATGCAAGAATTTTCAAGGAAAAAACAGAAGTATAGCATGATCGTCTCATCAAGACAAAAGAATTTAAGGAAGGGGACAAAGTGCTACTTTACAATAGTAGACTGTGCCTTTTTCCTGGAAAATTCAAATTAAGATGGACGGGACCATATGTGGTGAAGAATGTAAGTCCATATGGTGCAATTGAAATCTTCAATGCACAAGGAACTGAAAGCTTCAAGGTTAATGGACACCATTTAAAGCAATATGTGGTTGGAGGATTTGAAAAACAATCTTCTAACATTATTATTGAATAGCCCAAGTTGGGCTACCTGGGTCGTGCCGCGACGTTAAATCAGGCGCTTATTGGGAGGCAACCCAAAAAAAAAAAGGTCGTTCGCGCGCCCGCGCAAATTCCATTTAGAATGCACGACCAGCGCACCACAACAGACGAGGTCGCAGCCTCACCGCGCGACCGCGCGAAACCAAGCCCAAACTCGCGACCAGCGCGCGGGTTTCAACGAGCGTACTGTCTCACTGCGCGATCGCGTGGGTCGTTCCTTTAATCGCGTGCTCAGCGCGCGGGCCTCCCACCAGGTAAGTTTAATTTTTTGTTTTTTTCTAAGGTTTAAAAATAATAATAAAAAATAAATAAACCTTGTTCTTTTATTTTCCTTATTACCTTATATCTTCGTTCTTTCTTCTTCTTTTTTCTCTTCTTACTTCTCTTATTTCTTTCTTTTCAAGAATAACTCTAACCCCAAATTCTTTCTCATTCTTCTCTAAAAGTGCTACAGTAGGAGCATTTTTCTCATTCTCATTCATTCATCAAGAATTCAAGGTATGTATATCACTAATTTTCTTTATTTATGGTGGTCTTGCCTAAGATAGTATGAAAGAAGATGGTGTAATTAGGTTTATTATTATATTTTTTTTTCTTTTCTATAATAGTGTTTGATGATCCAACATGTGATAAAAATGTCAATTGCATAATCTGCTTGATTGTTGGATAGATATTTACACAATTGTGTTTCCAATTGAAGTAAAAACATGATGCACACAAGGTGTTTGATAAAATTCCTCAATGGGAACAATGAAAAAGAATTTAAGAAAAGAGAGGGAATGAAAAAGGAAGCAACCCACCTTTTGTGATTTTAGGTGCACATTGCTAGAATTGGAATGCCAAGTTACTATACTAAGTGAATTACTTTCTTCTTGGCAGGATACTCAACCTAATGGAGAATCCACGAAAGAGAAAAAAATTGGGGGTTGTTCCAAGCAAAAGAGGAAGTTCCTCAACACAAAAGGGTTCAAATTCTTCAAAGGAAAAGAACCGCCACCATTGAAATCATATGATGCCACCAAATTTGTTTCTTGGGAAGCTCAACAACGGTTTAAGGTGAAATCATTCAAAAAAGCCATTGTAGAAAAGGGAGTTGAGCAAGGTTCATTGATAGGCGATTGTCAGCAGGTTTATCAAGAGATTGTGCGGCGCAAATGGGAAGTTCTTTTTGAGCAGCCTGAGAAGGCTAATATGACAGTTGTGATGGAATTCTATGCAAACTTGTCGGAGCATGAGTATCAAGTGTGCATGGTACGGGGGAAGACGGTGAATTTTGCACAAGAAGCCATTGAAAGTTATGATGGAATTCTATGCAAACTTGCCAGAGCATGAGTATCAAAAGTGCATGGTACGGGGGAAGACAGTGAATTTTGCACAAGAAGCCATTGAAAACGCCTATAACTTCCCAGAATTTAGTGGTACAACGGAGGATGAATATCGTACAACATACATGAAGGAGCCTTACAAATGGGACATGTTCATTGAAGTTATTTGTACATCCGGACAGCCAGTTCATTGGTTGAAGGAGAATCACAAATTTCACTCCAAGAGCTTGAACATTGAGGCTAAGTGTTGGTTTCATATTATCACTAGTTGTATCCTTCCCTCCACCAATACTACTGAGCTATGTAGACTCTCTGCTATTAAATTCAAGAAGTCCGATGTTACTCTAATGGCTGGTCCGAAGTTCAGAGCGGATAGAGTGACAATTGAAAAAGCAATACGACAGCTCGCAAGTACTGAAGAAGTAGGCAACGATGACGTTGATGATGTGGAAGAGTTACCCGATCATGTAGTGTCACCTACCCAAAGCACTCAGGATTCAATGGGGAGGTCATGGGAGGAGCGATTTCACTCTCTTGAAACTCAGGTAGATGCGCTACACTCTTCGATGGTTGATATGCATAAGAAGATGAACGAGCTTACGGTCAACACAGGTAAATCAGATAGAAAGATCATGGCTTGGTTACGCACGCTTGGCCGAACATACACAATGGATCCCAGCACGGTTTCCGATACTGATTGAAGAAACTGATAGGAAAGTTTCCTTTACTTTTGCAGTTTCTTTATGACATGGGGACATGTCATAACTTAAGTGTGGGGTGAAGTAATTTAAAAAAAAAAAGAAAAAAAATATCTTCTTCTTAGGATAGCTTCTTTGTTATACTTGTATGGGTTTCTTGTCTGATTCTTTTACCATAGTCGTATTTATTTTGAATCAGACATTTTTTAGGATAGGAGTCATAGCATAGTTGTTTAACAAGAATTAGAGGTAGAAATTGATGGATTCCAATCTAGAGGTTGTGTTGCTTGCTTTATTGAATTTTGCATACTTGTTGGCATGAGAAGTTGAGGCATAATCAATCCTTGAATATTGTGTGGTGAAATGATTTTGATGTGTACTCATGTTTGAAAAGATCTAGAACTTGGCATGGTAGTTTTTTGAGCCGAAATCTTAGGACTTTTTGAGGAAGATCATGATTGTAGGCTTTCTTTGGTTAACCCAATTCTAGCCTAAATTCACCAACCTTGGTTGATAAGTATCCCTAGTCAACAAATTTGAGCCTTATAATAATCTATTTTCTTTGATTAGCCAATAAATCCTTTTAGTCTAATCCCCCGGGTGTCACTCTCTTAATTGGAAGAATAAAAAAGTGTAGAGAAGTGATATACATATATATATATATATATATATATATATATATATATATATAAAAGGGTGAAAAGGAGAGAAGGACAACAAAAGTTGTTGGATGTGTCTACAAACTTCAAAAGAACACAAAAAAAAGAAGAGAGGGGAAAATGACTTTCCACAACCAACCTTACCACAAATTATACCTGTACAAGTCCTACATGATTCTAACTTGACAAGTCCTACATTAGTGGAAAATTACTCAATTGGCAAGCCTATGGTATTCTGTAAAAACATGATGTATTTCTTTGTGAGTGGGAGTGAAATGAGAGTTCTTTTTATGATGCATGAGCATGAGTCCTGTGAATAAATGACATCTTCTTGTTGTGAGGAAGTTCTTGGATTGATTTTTGCTTAAATTTCAGTGTCACTAGTAGTCATTTAACGATGAACATTGCATGCGCCAATAGAGATGGGTGAAGTCAATTACTATTTCTAGTGAGTTTTTGTCAAGGTCTGGGGGGGTCAAGTATGTTCAAAATTGCTCGGGACGAGCAACAACCCAAGTGTGGGGGTATTTGATGGGAGAATAAAATGAGAAAGTTTAGACAAGTTTTAATGTGAATTTTGCAATTTTTGGTATACTTTTCATGTATATAAGGTGGTCAATTCAAGTTTTGAACATGATTAGTGAAAAAGGGGTAAATGAAAGAAAAATGAGCAAAAATTGGAGTAGCAGCTTTTTCACGCACCCGCGTGAATTTTGAGCTGCATACTGGTTCTTCGCGCGTCCAAGTGCCTGCACAGCGCGCCTCCGTGGAGTTGCGGTGTGAAAACATAAAAGTAAGGGTGTATTTGGAATTTGAGAAAGAAGAAACCCTATTCTATATGATGTGGGAGCTTTCCCCAAAGAAGGGAGATCGGGAAAAAGGAGCAGAAAGAAAGACGACGAGCGAGAGGAAGGGGAAGACACGGTACACTACTCGAATCCAAAACGGAAGTTGGGATTCAAAGTTTGATGGCTATGTTTTCTTTTTCCCTTTTGTCCTTAGTAAACTTATTCTCATCCATGGAGTAGATTCGTAGAGGGTATATGACAAACATGTTGTATTGATGAATTTGTTGGGATTTTAATTTTCATTCTTATGCTTGAACTTGTTATGAGAATTTGAATTATATTGCAACCTTGTTCATTATTTTATTTAATTGAAAGAGGAATATCTTGGTGAATATTGTTGCATAGTTTTGTTGGATTGAATCAATACATTTTCTCTAAAGTAATCGAAGGAGCTTGTTGATAATTATTGATTAAATTTCAAGGAAAAATAGTCGAAGGACGTTACTTCCTTAAGAACAATCATTAACATGTTTTTGCATATTAGAATCACTTGGGTATAATTGGTTTATTCTTTAACTTGAGATTTACTCGGAAGAAAAATCTAAGGGTTAAAGGATACTCTAATAAGCTATCGAATTCGAGAGAATCGATAGAACTTTAGATGTGGTAAATGAATGAATCAAATCCTAACTATCATTATGCACTTGTTAGTCTTGTACCCTATCTTTTAGTAGTGATATTAATCTTCATAATTTACCAATTGAGTTTAATTATCATGTTTTAGTCTAAAAAAGTGGTTCATAACCACAATCAACTCTTTTCTTTTGATCACCTGAATAATAATTAGCAAGATTTGATTGAATTATTATTTGTACCAATCCTTGTGGAAACGATCTTTATACTATACTATCTTTGACTAGCGAAGCATTAAACTTATAGTGTGTTTGTGTTCGTCACCCCCCCCCCCCCCCTTCTTTCTGTTCGAAACTCAATAGCTCACTCCTTAGCTTGGTTGTCTTCCCAGATGGGAAGAACCGTATTAAAAACTTACGAGCAAGATCATTCCATGATGTAATAGGGTTCGCTGGCTCCAATTTCAACCATCTCTTTGCTTCCCCTAATAGAGAGAAGGGAAACAAAGTGATCCTCACATAGTTAGGGGATACTCCCGTTGTAGTGTACGTGTCACTGATTTCTAGGAAGTTCTGAATGTGCACTAGTGGGTCCTTATAAGGTAAACCGGTGAACTGTCCATTAGTGTGCAATAGTTGCACCATATTCTTTTTCAACTAAAATCTACCACAAGCAGATGGCTTTTGAATGTAAGACGTAACATTAGTTGTGCGTGAGATTATTACATCACAGCATGTCATCTCTGTTATTGCTACATGTGTTTTTGGTTCAACCTCGACTAGAGGAATATGGTACGTTAAGAACGATTTCCTTCTCCGCTGGTAAAAGATTCATTTTGATTCAGCAAATGGCTCTATAAACTCCTTCTCACCTTCCATTTTGACGTCCGGAAACAACCCACAACAAAAGACAGCTAAGATCAAGTCGTCAACACTTGAAAAATAAATTTAGAAATTAGATAAATCAAATAATTCCTAATTCTAAAGTCCTTGGCAGCGGTGCCAAAAACTTATTGCATCCAAGCGCACACACAAGTGTTTAAGATTCGAATGTCATACCCACAGAGACTTAAGATTAGATGATATTTGAATCAATAACTTTAATTTAAAGAAAGTGTGTCAAGAAAGGTTTATGATTAATTCTAAATTACCAATTCTTCAAAAGTAAACTAAACTATCTAATAGCGATTCTATTTCAAATAAAGTTTAAACAATGACTTAGGAAATTCCAGGGCTGCAACCAACTTAGAATTTATGCATAGTATCTTTTTCTGGGGACTTCAATTGGTTATCAAATCACGGATTTACAAGGTTAAATGTATGATCATAGTCTCTCGACCTCTAATCATCTACCATAATTGGCAGTCTAACTACATCATTGAGCAGGGATAGACTGAACCAATTGAAGAGCATTACGTTTTCATCTTGTTTAGTAACCAAGCAAGATTTCTAAGTATATCCCTACTCTAGATACAAATCAACCCTAGTCTGTAAAGAAGAGCATGCTCCTCTTGTCCCACATTCTATCCTTTTATTCTTCTCCTGAGTTCAAGTCAGACAATCAGTTTATTTCAATGATGGTCAATCACTAAATACTATATCAAGAACAAAAGAGAAATTTATGTGATAACCAACTTCAATCCATAAAATTCAATACTACACAATCATTTGTAGCCACAACCCTAGAATAAGGGAATTCAGCTACTTATAATTTGATTCTCAATCTTGAATGTTCAATAATCATAAGAGAAACTAATATATGAAAAGAGTAGCAATGACCCTAAAAATTGAAGTACAAGTCATCAAAGTCGTCGTTCTCCAAAAACTAGAAAAAAAATATCCTTAAAATAATAAAATCTGAGTCTATTTATAGTTTGGAAAAGTCGGCAAAAAATTGACATGTAGGTCCGCGACTCGGGGTCAATACGGACCTGCCTTGTTTCTTGATGTCCTCCTCTCCGTAACGTGTAGAGGATACGTAGTCCTCTGTCTCGGCAGCCATCGATTGGAATAATAAATTTCTCCTTCGCGACGCAGAGAGGATACGTGGTGGGGGATTTCTCAATTTGTTCTTCCTTTAACTCCTTTGCGACTCACCCTTTATGCTTTTGAGGTTCGACCCACATTCGCTTCACTTCTTGCCACCTTTGTGCCATTTTTCTCTTGCTTCCCAACCTACAACCACTAATCATATTGGTTAATCACGATGCATAAACACGACCCAAACATTATCAATACAATGAGAATTTGTCCTCAAACTTAGCTAAATTATGGGTTTTAGTTGGCTTCTAGCATATAAATATGCCCAAGATCATTGGTCAATCACAGTTGTGAATTTTTCGAAGTGCTTAACACCCACTTTGGGGAATCTTTGATATTAATTAAAAGGTATTTCATAAGTACCTTTTTAAAATTGGTTTCTTAATTTTCTAAAATTAAGTGGCTATTCTAATTATTTTAGAAACAAATTGTCAAGTTATGAAAGTTTTCACTTAGTTGAAAATTGATCGAAATAGTAAGTATGAGGAGAAGTAAATGTAAGCCGAATAACTATTGAGGAGAGTGACTAGCTAGACAGGATATGACACATATACAACTTACCAAGAATTATGATAGAAAGTTGATAGGTATTTGGTTGTTGACTAGTTTTTCCTACTATCTTATTCTTCAACTTGTTGTCTAATTTTTCCTACTATCTTATTCCTCAATTTTATTACCTTTTGTTTCCCTTTTTGCTTCAACTACATCTTGTCTTTCATTTTGCTAGTGTTCTTCTCATGTATCTTTTACATGATTTCTTCATTACTGTATTTCTTCCATACTTAAATTTGATACATTTTACTTGAACTAAAAGTCCATCCAAAACAAGTAGAATGTATCTCTACCTTCACAAGGTACACATCGCGTTTCCTAGACTTCACTTATTGTCATTATTGTTCACTTTCTGCAGTATTCATAGAATATATCATATTACTTTTACGTTCATCGCCAATTTATTGAATTTTTTTCCTCTCTAGCTATTTGAACGTCAGATAAGCTATGCTCCGTGAATCACCTAAACCGGTTTATATAAAGAGAAACAATAGATTCAGTAAAAGAGAAGGGAAAAAACACATATGAACTAATAATAAAATTATATGAATTCACCGTTTATGTTATTTGTTGCTTATAACTTAAAAAATGCATAAACCACGACTACTGTTTTCTTCAACTAGAAAAAGTCTGATGCACGATTAGATTACAACTGCAGCACACATATTTCGAAATTGATATAATGCATTCTTAAAATTTCCATAATTTATATAAATAAAAGAGAGAAAATGACATAAATAATCCTTTAACTATTGGAATAGGTCTAAAATGGTCCCTTAACTATACACTTAATGGATTTAGTCCTTTACCTATTCAAAAACTTATCAATTTTGATCCCTTAACTATAAACTTACCGATTTTAATCCTTTAAGTATTCAAAAACTTATCAGGTCTGGTCTTTGTCCCTTTTTTAAATACAAATAGCTTAGGTTTATATTAACGGAATTCATGCCTCGAGAAATTAAATACTTTAGCAATTTTTCTGTTGTTTCTCTCTCTCCGCTATTTTTTCTTCTAATTAACCTTATGCGAAGAACCTTAACCTCAACAATTTAAAATAAAATTCACGAAGAAAGAAAATATAAGTCATAATTTTATCCAATAGAGGATAAAATGAAGCATATTATTGCTACTAATGACTTGAATATGCTAAACTTTACTATAAAAAGAAAAAAATTATTACCCGTTAAATCCAAAGTTTGTACTCCAACGACTTCATTGAACGGAATTTGTTTAATTTTTCATAAATTGAAATTTATAAAATGGTAGATTTGCAACTTTTTTTTTTTTAAATAGATCAATTTTATTATTCTATTCATTTTATTTTACGTAAAAAATTTTAAGTAAATTAAATAAAATCCGCACTGATTAGCATATTCAAGTCATTAACAACAATTATATGTTTAATTTTATCCTCCATTGACTAAAATTAAGACTCATATCTTATTTCCTCATTAATTTTATTTTGAATCGTTGACGTTATTGTTCTTTTCATAAGAGTAGTTTGAAGAAAAAAGGACGGGGATAGAAAAACAACTTAAAAATGGGTTAAAGATTTAATTTCACGAAGATTTCTGTTAATATAAACATAAGCTATTTGTATTTAAAAAATGGACAAAGACCAAACTTGATAAGTTTTTTAATACTTAAAGGACTAAAATCGGTAAGTTTATAGTTAAGGGATAAAAACCGGTAAGTGTATAGTTAAGGGACCAAAGCTGATAAATTTATGAATAGTAAAAGACTAAATACGTTAAGTGTATAATTAAGGGATTATTTTAGACCTACTCCTATAGTTAAGGGACTATTTATGTCATTTTCTCAAATAAAAGAAATCAAAACCTCAACTAAACTCTGATAAAAGAAATCAAAACATCAACAATATAATGCATTTTCTTAATATTTTTTCTGTACTCCCTATTACGCATTTAAGCGAATATGGATGCAGAAAAAATGTTTTAACGGTTCAAATTGGCTTATTTCAAGTGTTTTTAAGCTGAAATAACTTTTAAACACGTATTTTTATGCGAAAATAACTAAAATAAGTCAAAAGTCATAAGTTAGAAAACCTAACTTATGACTTTTATCTTAAACCCATCCAAACAGGCTCTAAAGAATCTCTTTCGAGTCGTTCAGGAACAATAATGAGTTTCTCTTGAACATGGAGGAAGACCCAACAAAGAACAGAATTGTATAGTATGAAAACAACAGAAAAGCATTCATTCAAACATCAAAGGGCCTGTCAAGATATTACTTCAGAATAGGAGTTGCAACATATATTATTCAAATTAGAGCTACAGATGAATAGCATTCTGAAGAGCAACATATATTGTTAGAAACATCTGTCAGGAAGCAGCCATCATCATCCTGATACCAAGTGATAATGCGAAAGAACAGTGTTACTATACGGCCTACGCTACAGAGGTTCCCATAAAAATGAGAGGATTGGCTATGAACAAGAGAGTACTTTTAACGAACTTCCTTTACAATGACATTAACTAATGTTTTCTTCCTTTGTTTTGTTTATTGGTTAGTCCACTAACATTGTTTCTGTTCAACACTTCTTATCCCTGTCACTGAGCTGGAACAGCGAGTGTCGAAAATTTGCCGCCTTACTGTGAGTTCTTAGCCTTCTTTGCAGCAAAAAGTTGGCGAAGGAAAGCAAATTTTCCCTTTGCTCGTGCAGAAAACTCAACGATAGTACCATTGCTGGCAACCGTTTGCTCCACAGGTTCTGTTGCTGGTACAGATGATGAGGGTGGTGGAAGTGTGAAAAGGTATGCAGTAAGCATCCGGATTATCTGGCTGAAGCTTGGTCGCATGTTAGGGTCTTCCACCCAACATGATTGTATGATAAATGCCAAGTCAGGAGAAATATCTTCTGGAAGACTAGGTCTCTCTTGCTGCATTTCCAGTTCATAAACCAATTTAATACATATAGCAACAAGAAGACCATGTGTTAACTCAGAAGAACTCCAGAAAAAAAACGATCAGTATCTCATGGAAAAAGTTAAAAGGCAAATGATAGTTTAGCTTACACTCTTCAGAGTTAAATATTAAAACTGCACCATCACTATAAAAAAACAAAGGGAATTATCACATCCCATCTAAGAGCACAATTTTACTTCAGTTACCCTCATATACACCTAAATGTAATGCATGGATATCAACGAATGTTGACAATGACTTTTGCAACAAGAGTTATGAAACCTAATTAATCAAGAGAAAGAATCGCCTGAAGCAGACATGATCTTGATCATCATACAAATGTAACTAGACAACTACGCACACCATGTGGTAGAATTTAAATTAAAATCTGTTACATGCCTAAACCAAGGGTTTTCGGGCATTTGAGGACATTCCTGATGAATTTAGTTCTCCATCGGAATTTGCTTGTCTAATTTGACTTGGAATGATTATCAAGAGAAGCGTCAGAAACACGGCCCGTATAATATTTGCATCATAGAAAAATAGGCAATTGTATTGTTATGAGAACAAACGAGCCCCTAAAAGAATTTGTGATTCTAACAAGGGAAGCGGACAATTTTGATGCAACTCAAAAAGAAAAGTAGAAATTTATCGGGATAATTGAGGCTAAAGACTCGCTTAAAGCATGTTTAAACCCTGAATCTTGGTGAAGCCCAGGTGATGTGCTTTGCCTCACTAGTCGGTGCTTCAATGAGTGAAACAAGGTCCAAAGGTGAGTGCATCTTCGCTAATGGACTTTGTCTTTAAGAGCACAACACTAGACAATGGATATACTTGACAAAGTGAATACATTTGTTGTTAGGTAAACGGCATGACTGAACTTCTAGTGATTAGGAATAAGAAACTAATAATACAAGAAATCTAGCTTAAAAATCCAAAAATATAAGGGTGTGTTTGGTATTTTCCAATTTTCTCATATTTGATTGATCAAAAAATGAGGAAAATGACTTTCCTAATGGAAGTAGGGAAAACAAGTTTCCAAAAATAACTTCCAAGTTTATTGTCTCCACCCCCCACCCAACGTCCTCAACCCCCATCTCTTGACAATTCCACCCCCTTCCACCCCCACCCCATGCTCACACATAAATGCTCTTGGGATAGTATTTTTTTTACTTACCAAAAACTAGAAAATGTAAGAAACTCACTTATTTTCCAATTAAATAATTTCTAGGAAAATATTTTCCTTCATACCAAACACACCCAAACTACATCCTTTCATCTAATCAAAAACTTTAAAGTCATTGAACTTGATTAACATGGTATAACCTGCACACACTCACATATATATCTATCTTAATTATAGCTTTTCATTTCTTATCCCAAATAATTAGTGTGTGATTATAGTTACATTTTTTTTGCATTACCTTTCTACTTCTTATTTTTCCTTTCATTGGTGTTTTTCTTCGCTTAAGTCCATGCATTACTCCTGTTTTGAGTTTAAAGCCACAATAGATGGATAGTTTTTGCATTTTTTGCTTTTGAGTATTCTGGTCGGATGGGAGTAGCAAAAAGATTGAACCTTCTTAGGAGTTGTTAGCAAAGAGGATCTGGTAACATTTATGTCTCAATGCCATTAAGTATATCTTTATTAACGTTGAGAGTTAAAGACATAATATAATTAAGTAATCAAAAATGTGCTCTCAAGTATTTAAACTTTTGGATGAGATGGTCATGCATTTAAACATAATACTAGAGCAGGCAAGAAGTTCTGGGTACAAATCTCACCGCCACCACCTAGCAAGAAAAATACTCCATGAGTTTGGTTAAAAAAAATTAGGCTCACATGTGAAGAGGCGTGTTGAGACAATATAATTCAGTAATTAAAAGTGTGTTCTTCCTAACCGCTTAAGCTTTTAAATGAGATGGTCACATCCTCCAACACTTAGTACCCTTTAGTTTGAGGTGGTAAAATGTTCTTTGATGTTGGCATACAGAAATGCTACTTGTCATGCCACCATTTATTAGACCACCTAGTACTTGAGAAGTTTGTAAGGATATAGCTGCAAGCAAAAAAGGTCAAGTTGTGAAAAGTCGAGTGTGGCTCACTTATCATGTGTAATCTTATCAGAATCAAAACCTTGAAGACCTACCCTGTGCAGCTTGAGTGCCTATTGAACTTCAACTAATTTAGGTTCTGTACATCTCTATTTTCATGTGATATGATTTGTTATCTTGACCCTTTTATACACATAAGCGCTGCAGAACAATGATACCTATTACACTTACTTTCAGATCCTCTCGTATCTGGTCTCTCACTCATCAAAGCAATCACCTTTCATAGGATCAAACTCTTTCTTTCTCCAAACTCAATTTTGTAAAAGGCCTGGACTAATTAAATCAGTCTCATCACCACCCTATTGTTTCATCTCCTAGCCCCACTAAAAAGACTAATAAAAACAACCATCAATTAACTATTTCTCAATACTAAATTTGTTGAATAAGCTATATGAATCCTCTGTAAATCCCATCCCCGAGCTTTTGGTCTCGTGGTATGAGCACCAGTGGCGGAGCCAGAATTTTCGATAAGGAGGTTCAAAATCTGAAGAAATAGACACACGAAGTAGCCGAAGGGGGTTCGACATCTACTATATATACCTAAAAAATTATTTTAACCATGTAAAAATAATATAATTTTCCGTCGAAGGGGGTTCGGATGAACCCCTAAAGATATGGTGGCTCCGCCACTGATGAGCACAGTCTGTGATGTGTGGTTAGGCACATCCTTAAGTTCAAATCTTGTCACTGAGAAAGGTTTGGTATTTGAGTGGGAAGAGGTTGAAGAGATGACCTATTATCCACCAAGTTTCAATCCCTTTACCACTGATTCTCGGAATTTTTCTATTATTAAGAAGATGAATTGATACAACTCCGGGAGAACCACACCCTAAAAGCTAGCTATTGAGGTGCGAGAGCCCAGGGCTATATAAGCCCCACATTAACTCCACATCAAATCAATGTGAGACTTTAGTTTCATACCTTGCAATAGGATCATTACAAACCACCAGCTCCATATCTGTCGTCCTAGACGGCTGTGCGTTAGACCATTTCTATCCCCGGGCCAACACTTCAATACCGGTGTCACCATCCAAGGCGTGGCGGGAACGAATGGGTGGTGGGTGGGTCTGATAACAAGCTACAACCCAACCACACCCCAAAAGCTAGCTATTGAGGTGGGAGAGACCAAGGCTATATAAGCCCTACATCATGAATTCTCTGTAGCCATAACATTTCCAATTATAAGAAAATTAGTCTTTTACAACCGACTAAAGGTTCTCTAGAACTAGAGGATCTCTCCAGCTTCCATTTATCTCTAATTGAACATATAAACCTCTACTTAGACTAAAAATACCCATGGCAGACAAACAGCTGAGATTATAAGAACCAGTGAAGACTCTCGTCACAGCCTCAGTGATACACTCCGATTTAAAGGCACAACATAAGCTTCTTGGCATAAGCAAGCCTGCTTATCTAGTTCTCATATTATCAGCAAGAAGTCAACCAATATATGTTCGGTTGAAGAACACCAAAGGATTTAACAGCAGCAACTTCACGTTGAATTATTGTTTTTCTTCTAGAGAGAAAGTGAGGTACTTTTATTATATATATACCAACAAAGGAACACTGCATTATCGTTAGATGAATTGTTCAAAAACTAGCGAGGGAAATCGTTGATCGCATTTCCTCTAGATTAAATGCAAGTGGTGGGTAAGTGCATTTTTGCTCTCCTTTTGTGGCATTACCTGGGTGAGCTCCCCCATTGCGAAAGGACTTCTTAGTTAGTTGGAGTGGTTGTTACTCCATCAGAAATAGAAAGTTGAAACTCAATTTTAAAATGTTTAAATTAGAATAAATGGTTGGAGAGGAACAGAATCAAAAGATTTTAAGTATCTGACAACCACGGTTGTTAAAAGTAAACAACACAAAAAAGCTCTATGGTCTGTTGGGGCTTCAAGCGCAAAGTGCAAATAAAGCATGCGCTATGATGAAAAAAAGCAGAAAGGGAGAAAAAATATAAAATATATATAGTCAAACACTAATAATAATTATAAGCGTGAATGACTAATATATGAACAAAGAAATTGAAAAAAAAATAGATGGAGGATTTTCCTGGCTTGCATTTGGTGGACAATCTGGAAAGAGAGAAATTCCAGATGTTTTGAAGACATTAGCAGTTTAGTTCAGAGGATTAAGTTGAACTGCTTTAGACTTTTCTTCTTTTGGGTTAACCAGAGATACATAGTAGATACTGGTTCAATGATACACCCTTATTTTTTTGTTAGGCTGAAGAAGCAGTTTTGTCCTTCTTTTTCACTTGTAAATGTGGTTTTAGCACAACCGAAGTGTTGTATTGATAAATATATACAAATTGTTACCTTCTCAAAAAAGAAAAAAAAAATTGAAAAAAAAATACGATAAAGTGGAATATCAATTGGTTAGTGCCGCCTCTTCAGAAGAGGTTCATTGGCAAAGAAAAGTACGTCTTAGAGCATTGATGACAGCACTGAAGCGCACATTAAGCGAAGCGCTCAACACGTTTTGAGCCTTGCTTCGGGGCTTAAGCACACCTTCGACAACACTGCTGATAATGCAATCATTTTTACTTTTGATAACCCAAACATAAAGTTTAGTTTTCAAACTACGAGGATATAGACCCTCCCACGCAACCCCGGTAACACTCTCCACTTAAATACCAAATTGGGTTCAGCAGTCAGGTTTCGTACTCATAATATTCTTTATGGGACTGACTAAAAAGGAAAGTAAGTAATATAAATTGGGACGAAGGGAGTAATATTATTTTTTCTCAGTCCCTTCCAACTTTAAACTTAACTAATGGTTCTAAGACTATGGCAACTAGAGTCGATCAAGTCAATTCTTCACCTTCCTTAACTCTAAACAATGTTCTTTTGCTCCCTGGTTGTCCCTTTAGCCTTCTGTCAATAATTCGTTTGGCTAGAGCATAAATTGTTCCATATCATTCTTTAGTAACATTTTTTCATATAGGACCTCAACACGAGAAGGGTTCAAAAGGGTTATCGATAATACTCACCTGATCTTTGGCTATACCTTATGTCCTCGAAAGTTACTTTCTTTCGAGGTCACCCCAATTTAATATCCTCTTATGCTAAATTTCCAGACATTTTTAGGTCTTACCAATTCCATCTTTTGGGGATCCCACAGTCTATACTTCCACTCCATCTTCCTCAGCTCCACCTCCACCACTTTTGATTTTTTATCGTCGTCTGCACTCCTCATCTAGTCCATTTGACTCACGACTGCCACCAGAGTCCTTGCTTGTTGCGGACTTGTCAACACAAAGTTCTCTCACTGCCACTCGGAAATGTATTATTATACTCGCAATCCTCATCTTATCTATATTTGTTTGAATTGGCATCACTTGTCACCGGCTCATTTTGTCTTTGTATCATCATTATATATGTTTCTATTCCTCAGACGACAAGCGAAACTCTTTCTCATCTAGACTAGCAACAGGATATGATTTGGGAGATGTTTGCCTCACACTCTAGTGGTGGTTTGGAGCTTGTTCCTCTACCTCCAGGAAAGTCTACAATTAGTTATCGTTTGGTATATGCTGTGAAGGTTGGCCCCAGTGAATAAATTGATCGCCTAAAGGCACAACTAGTCCCCAAGGGTTATACACGGTTTTTGATCTTGACAATGGTGATACCTTCTCCCTTATATGGTTATTGTTCGTCATTGGCCTCTCCACCAGTTAGATATTAAAAACATTTTTCTTCATAGGGATCTCGAAGATGAGATATATATGGACCAACTAACAAGCACTTTATGGATTGAAGCAGTCTCCTCAAGCATGGTTCAAAAAATTTAGCATGGTTATTCAAGAATTTGGCATGATCCGAAATGAAGCTGGTCATTTTGGGTTTTATCATCACTTTGATCCAAGTTGTGCATGTATTTGGTGGTTTACACTAATGACATAGTCATCACAGACAATGATGACGAGGGAATTACCAAGTTGAAACATCACCTTTTTCCGCACTTTCAGACTAAGGGTCTTGGTCCATTGAGGTACTTTTGTTGAGGTTGCTAAATCCAAATCAGGTTCGAAGAAGAAAGGAGAAAAATACTATTGAACCGTAATTCTACATTTGTCACTGGAGGTTCCCAAGTCTGATGGCAGTGTTGGTTTTTGCAAACACTGAAGGAAAGAAGATGGCTCAAACAGCAGTTGGTATCGCCAAGTCCCTAGCCAGTAACAAAACAAGTGATATATGTATGCACCAGCTTGAGGAGTGTTATAATCCTTGTGAATATTCTAGAATAAATGTACATATATTATGTAGTTTAATTTACTCCTATTGTAATTAGATATTGACTTCCTTTCCTTTTTAGGACATGTAAACAACCACAATGGCTTGAGGGAATAATCAAGTCGAGTTCTCTTATTTTTCTCTTCCACTTCACATCTATGAATCTAAAAATGAGTTCAGCCTTATCTATATTGTTTTTGCACAAGCCAAAATTGAATAGTAGATCAAGAATTTCCAATCCTCAGGCAAGCCAAGCTCAAGGGTTGGGATTCTCAATGAAGTTGATCCAAAGGGTGGTTGTGTTTACTGTCATAATCAAAATAACAAAGAGCATACTCGATTGTACTGCAATAAATATACTAAGGAAAAGCTTGATGATGACAGAAAACACTTTGTACCTTAAAAGCAGCAGCATAAGCAGCTTGCAAATTCGACATTCCCTCAAATGGCATGCGGTTTGTCAGTAATTCCCACAAGACAATACCAAAACTATAAACATCGACCTTGTTATTATAATGCTTCTTCTCCCCCAGACGCAATGTAACAGTGCTGTACAACTGCAACAACAATTAATTCAGATAATTGGGAAACCTTGAAAATTCAGGATAAAACATAGAAAACGTATTGAAACTGATCCAAGTAAGAACATATTTAAATGAATAAGTACAATGAGAGAAAGGACAAAAGATTTGAACTTGATAAAGGCACTAGTGCACCATCACATCATAAAATATATAGTTAACTCATGAAAGTTCATTGGGGAATTACAGTAGGAATATCACAAAACCAATACACTTTTGAGGGCGCCAAATTACCAAATTAACCAAGAAGGATAGTAGTTTACAAGGGGATTTGGAAAATGATGACAACAACATAGAACAGCCTTAAAGATAGTAAATTGGATAAGAATATCATCATGCCAAAGTACACAGTCCATTGTGACCTTCGAAAGTTAAAAAGGAAACAGTTCAAGGCCTGCTTCAGATCAAGATCATAATATTGTGATTCAGAAATCAGAAGAACAGAAGAGAAATTAAAAATTACACAGATTTTCTTTTAAAGTTTTCTTTGGATAACCGAAAAATTCCTGGGAAACAATGACACAAATTTCGTAGCTCGGTGAATAATGGACAACCCTCCTCACCCGTCCCCACTTAAATATCATGCTTTTGTATGTAGCAGGTTTCAAATCAGGCACTTTGCTCTTCCCACAATCAAATCCCTGGGGGCATAAATTTCCTTTTTAATACTACCTCCGTCCACTTTTAACCTTTTTTAGAGTCAAACAATAATAACTTCAACTAACATTTTACGATATATTTTTTCAACATATTGATATGTAAAAATTGGAATTTATAGTACTTTTCGTGCAGTTTTTAAATATCTAATTTTTTTGTTTAAAATATCAAATTAATGTAATCTAATTTAACTTTGAAAATTAGTTAAATTGCCTTTTGAAAAGCGCAACATGACAATTAAAAGTGGACAGAGGGAGTATAAGTTAAGGAAACTCCTTTTGCATGCTACAATTTCTAGAGGTGGGTAAATAGGATGTAAATTTGGTTTTCAAATCATGACATTTTGTTATCACTCCTTAGTCATCCAATAGTTACAGCACTTCTTTTTAGTAGTAGTTATTTTCCTGTAATAGTGCAGTTTTTCATTTCAGTAATGTTAGGAAGTCATGTCCTAGTTTCTAGGGGTAGTTATCTTATAAGTGTTGTATTTAAACCATCTGTTTGTCTCATGAAAGAGAAGCAGAAAAGTAATTTCAGTTTTTGAGTACTTTAACTCAAGAGATTGCAGGTTCTCTCTTAATGAACCAGCACCATAGATCGTAGAAAGAAAACTCCAAATTTTAACTTGCAACGTTCCATAACTAGATCCATAACAGGGGATCATAACAACTTGGTATCAGAGACGGGAATTATGAGAGACCAAATTCAACATCAACTCACACAATTGGTGAACTTATTCCAAGAAGAACGTGCAGCCAATTTGGCTAGACAGGAAGCATAAATGCTCATTTGGATGCACTCGCAAAGGATTTAGAGAATTCTAAGGTCGATTCTGATTCAAGTGAAAATACAAGACAAATTCGCAGTTGGAAGGGAATAAATAAAGTGGCAGGAGAGTCAGGATCAGAAGTAGGAGGAAGTTTCATCATTCCTCGACATACAAAGTTGGATTTCCCACGATTTAATGGCCAAGAGGACCCTTTGGGATGGTTGAACAGATGTGAACACTTCTTTCGACACCAACAAACTCTATAAGAAGAAAAGGTTGGACTTGCTTCTTTTCATTTAGAAGGCAACTCACAACTTTGGTTTCTTCAACTAAAGATAGATATGCCTCAACCATCTTGGGATGAATTCAAACGTCAATGTAACCTTCACTTCGGGCCACCAATTAGAAGTCAGAAATTGGGAGAATTGGCTAAATTATGTTGGATCGGGTCTATGGCAAATTACCAAGAAAAGTTTGAGCAGTTAATTTCGCAGGCTGGTACACTCACTCAGTCGCAACAAATTAAACTTTATATATGTGGTCTTACTGATTATATAGCAATTGCTACGAATGAGTTTATCCTGACTTTATGAACGCAAGGAACAACCCATTTGCTCGCAATCGTTAGATGCTTGCAAATCCAAGACAACAGATTTCTCACCTCAACAACATGCCAGATTTGTGAAGAAACTAACCAGATCTGGAATGGAGGAAAGGCGACTTAAGGGACTTTGTTTCAATTGTGATGAACCATTCACCCGAGGTCATCAATGCAAGAAATTATTCTGGATTGACTTTATAGACGATGAGGAAGAGTTTGCTGGAAAGGAGGGAAATACTAATTTCCGCACTTAGCGCTTGAGGACAAGTGCGATTTGAAGGAGGAGAGTTATGTTATCACTCCTTGGTCATCCAATAGTTACAGCAGTAGTTATTTTTTTTAGTAGTAATTATTTTCCTGTGATAGTGCATTTTTCATTCCAGTAATGTTAGGAAGTCATGTCCTAGTTTCTAGGGGTAGTTATCTTATAAGTGTTGTATTAAAACTATTTGTTTGTCACAGGAAAGAGAAGCAGAAAGTTTTTGAGTTTTTTAACTCAAGAGATTGCAAGTTTTCTCTTAACGCACCAACATTACACCATAGGTCGTAGTAGTGTTTTGGACGGCGAGAGGCAACAAAAGGCGACAAGGGCTTGCCTCGCCATGAGGCGAGGCGCTCGCCTTTTTGAATTAAGGCGCCAATTAATACCAAAAAATAAAATTTTTAATTGCACATATAAATATCCAAAATCTTAATAGTAATAACTTATATTAGCAAATATTTAAATTTAAAAACTAATAGTGAACAAAGCACTAAGTGAGTGAACAACCCTGTTCACTACCGCACTGAAAACAGAGCACAATAGTGAGTGAAAAACAGAGTAGTGAAGAAGAAGAAGAAAAGAAGAGAAGAATTAGAAGAGAAGAAGAAGAATAGAAGAACTGAAGAAGAAGAAACATACCTGGCAGCAGTCACGAAGCGGCGAAGGAGCAGTAGTCGCGAAGTCAGTTGAAGAAGAAGGTTGCGAAGTCGGTGTTTGCAAAAAGGAGGCAAACACGAAGAGTTCGCGACTGAGGAGAAGAGGAGGCAATCGCAAATGTGGAATGTTTGCAAAAATACCCCAAAAAAAACCCTAATTTTGGCTTTTAATTATAAATCAAACCTTAAAAAAAAAAAAAAAGGCGACGCCAGCCTTGTCGCAAAAGGTCGCCATTTTCAACTCGCCTCGCCTCGAGGCAAATAGGCGAAAGTGCCTTGCCTTGCCTCGCCTCATCTTATCGCCAAAGGCGAAAGGCGAGCGCCTTTCACAACACTGGGTCGTAGAAAAAGAACTTTAGATTTTATCTTGCAGTGTCCAATAACTAGATCTATAACCAGGGATCATAACACATTTACTGTGTCATATTTCACCTTTAACTTGCAAATAATTCTGATGGGTCACTACTTGAGCATATATTCCTATGCAGCAGGTACATAATCCTATTCAGCATCATAATTCCCAGCCTTTACGAATCTATCAGATGAGAAAATGCAAAGTGTAGTCTTCTCAAGTTCCATTAGTGGAATTATAGTTACTGTCCCTAACCATTTTATCAACCATGTAATTTATATCACCAATAATTTAATCTTTCATACAAAAAGATATTGATAAATTCATATGAAATAATAACAATCAACAACCTTTTTTTTTTTTAAATCTGGTAACAATATAACAACCAACAAATTTCAAAGGGGCATTGATTTACATGCCTAGTGGAGCAAACTACACGGTTCACTCGTGATATTATGGGGTTGATAAACATGTGCTTAAATAGATACAAACCTCAGGTGCCATCCACCGGTATGTCCCAGTTTCTGCTGTCATCATCTCAGTGAGGGTTTCTTCCCTTGCTAACCCAAAATCTGCAAGCTTCACAGACTTCTGATTGGCCGTGAGCAGCAAATTGTCTGCATGAATGACATTTCACATGTGCTCTTTCTTAGACAGGAGAAGATTAAAAAACAATGCACATTAACAAATGAAATAGGGAAGGTAAACAGCGAGTGATGCCAACTTAAGAATATACTCCAAGTTAGCAGCATGAATTGAACCATGCATCAAGGGAAAATATCAACTAAATATGAGTTTGCTATCCTCTGTTGGCTTTACTACATTTGAGATTCTTTTTACAAGAATTAAAAAAAGTGAGATAGCAAGCGATGAAGTGATTGGTGGAGCCAGAAATGTATACCACAATTCACTAATAACTTCTTCTTCAATAGTACTTAGATTACTGACCATAGAAGAGCCAACATAAAATGATAAGATAACCCAGAAAAAAGAACTCTTCCAACTGTAAAATATTGATGGATAAAAGAATATAGTCCAAAAACATAATATTTGGCCTGTTTAACATTTCAATGAATAACTACAGTAACAACAAACCCTCAGGGGTTGGCCTGCTGGCAATTGACTTGAGCCTTGGGGTTTGCTCCCTTTCAAGGTCTCAAGTTCGAAACCCACTAGGTGCAAACAATTTCTGAGGGCCATCGGACTGGGTAAAACCTGAATTAACCGTGGTGCACTTGCGGGAAACTCCTTGCCGAGGGCCTGTGCACCCCCGGGATTAGTCGGGGCTCAAAGAGACTCGGACACCCGGTGCAAATCAAAAAAAAAAAAATAACTACAGTAACAACAAGAAGAAATTCTTCTACAGCTCGGCTAACCAAGTGGTACCAGGTTTTAGATCTCTATGTATAATGCCATTGGCATGTAAACATTCCATGGCCCGAGCAATGTCAAGAGCATAATTTAAGGCCACATGTAGGTCAAGCACGTTTGGTCGAATGCTGACTAAGTACTTCCGAAGAGACATTCCAGGCAGTAGCTCTGAAACTATAACCATCAAAGGATCCTTGCAAGCTCCAATAAACTGCAAACACGAACCATCATGTGAATGGCCCAAGAAATGTAAAAGGTTTAGCACCAGTTACATAATAGGCGAAGCAACATGAGCTAACTACAGAGCCTAAATAACCGTGTATGTGAATATTTACTAGCTAACACCTTACTGACTGCTAAACTTAACAAAAAAAAACTGTTCAAAGGAAGTTAAACACAGCACTTTGAAAAGATAATCAGAATATTAATTTGGAGTTGAAGGAACTTGAAAGGAAAAGAAAAATGATACTTACTTTTACAAGATTCTCATGTTTTACTCTTGACATCATAACAACTTCCCGAACAAAACGGCCTTCAAGTGAAGATCTTTCTTCTGAGGTGTTACCACCATTAAGAACTTTTATTGCAACAATTTGATCACCATACCTGGAGAGACATGAAGCATTTTTCGATAGATGAAAAATGTACAATAAATCAGAGCAGATAACAAAAAACACAAAGGTTTTTTATATCTTCAAGTAGTTCAAATGACAGATATTGTCACGTTTGACTGCTTCACAAGACAAAGGAAAATAGCCACACTAGAAACATCACCAGACGAAAATAATTACTTGCAGTTACAATGTAAGAATCAATGAATATATCAATTTCCAATTGTAAGCCCTTTCCAAATGGCAAGCAAACTCTCATATTACATTTTCTTAATTATATAGTAGTAGCCTAACTAGTAAACCAATGGAACAGTGTCACACTGGCCAATCACCTAAAGCATGATCCACTAGTTACAGTCTTACAACATCACAATTTTAAAGTAGGAAATGAGATGTGGCAGAACACCAGAGATAATCAGCTCTATACTGCTATTGCAACCCTCCGAATCTACAACGAGAAACTGCTATCTGAAATCATTAGCCTAAACAAACATGGGTAACATTACTAGAACGGCGTTACCTACCTTCCTTCATAAACTTTTCCATGAGCTCCCTCGCCAATTTTCGTTCCAATAAAGAGTTGTTTTGGATCCACCAACACTCTCTCATCAATAGATAATTGTGTTGTGGGTACTATTGATCCATTCCGCGAAACACCTTCAACATATTTATGTACACTACCAACAGGATTTTCTTCCTCTTCTCTTTCTCTGCTCTTCTCACTGCAACTCATGGTTTGCGAAATCAAATTATCCCTGAATGCCTCATTCTCAACCATCACACACTTTGAACCAACAAATTACTTGCAAACAACCACTCTTTCCCCAACAATGAAAAGTCAATACTCTATTGACCAAATGGATATTTGATACTAGACTAAACTTCAACCCTCATATGCAAAGCTTCTTCCTTTAACACTAGTTCAATACAACTTTCAAACAACTCAAACCAAATATTGACTCCAAAATTCACTTTGATTCAAAACTTCAACCAACTCTCATCGATCTGAAATTGCAAAAGAAACTCAAGAATCGCCTAAAACCACAACCCCTTTTCTTGATAAAGAAAAAAAGACTCAATTTTTAAACAACCCAAGAACTAGCAGTCTTTAAATACCGTAAAGATTAAACCCCAAAAAAATAAAAATCAAGAATCTTCAAAGAAAGCAACAACAGAGAAACCTATAGTGGTAGCAAAATACTATAAAATTTTCATGCATAGATGAGGACCTAACAAGCAACTTTGAAGACCCCTATAAAGCTTTGAACTTTACTCTTATTATTTTTTTTTTTTGGTTTGTTTTTTGGTCCCTCTTTTGGGGAATGGGGGTTGGGGGTAGTGGGTTAACTTTGTTCTGTACTAGAAACTCTTATCTACAAATACAAATACAATCAAAATGGCGTTCTTGTGAAGAGTGTATTTTCTGGTAATGTAATGAGTGTTGAGAGTGTGGGGTGCGGGGTAGCGGGGTGGGGGTATAAAAGAAAGAAAAGTAGGGATATATGACTATGAATATTAAAAAGAAAGCACGTTTAAAGTGTTACCAAATGAGAATTAGACACGTGGAGAGCACTGAGAATTATATTTCGAATATTATTAGCATGAGACATTAGAGGATTTGGACATTGTTGGTTGAGGTGAGAATGCTTCGAATGCAGCCAAGACACATTTCTTTCTCTTTGACTAATTAATTGGCTTTTGTGATGTGCAAAAATTCTATTCCTTTGATTTGACACCAAGTAATTTTAAGTTTTGTTGTTCTCACTAAATTTTAAACGATTTGAAACCACATTTTCTCTAATTCCAACATTATTATAAAACTCTATATTAACTCAAAGAATCTTGGCAAAAGTTATGATTATATATCATTTAGCATTTGAACTCAACTTTGTTCCAATTGGACACAAAAGAATATGTAAATTTGTCTTTATTAGATACAAGTTACAACAAGTTGAAAACTCATTTAGGAGTCAGATTCAACAAGCGCATGTTGTTAAACATGTATTTGACCAGTTCCCCTTCCATTTCCATAGACAAATACATTTTTCCACTTGAATTATTTTAGATTTGAAAAATCCTAGAGAAATTTTCCTTTAGTTTCCAATTCATTCTCATCATTGTTTGTCCATTCTCACAAGTTTATGTTGTACTTTATCTGTTGTCACTAATTGAAGATTCAACTTGATCTTTGTGAAGTCAATCGACTGCAAATGTTATTGGAGAGTGTATGACTCCAGATGTATTGTTTCGCCCATCAGGTAGTGTCTATGGTTGTAAATTCAAGTTGCAAAATTCTCAATAAAGATAGGTTTTTTTTCCCTTTGGAGGGGGGGACTGTTCCTTTGAAATATTCTACCAGCTTTCGTTGCCATATTTTGGGGTTCTCTTTGAGAGAATCTTATAAATGACTATATTATAACCCGCTTTCACCATTGGAGTGCATTTATCGAAGATGGGATCCCATCGTCCGTTGGAGAAAAACAATTTGTTTTTCATATTTATAAGGATTATTTCTTTGTGATTGAGCTACTTTATTATACTAAGAAATTGGGGTATCTCACTCTGGGAAGATTTTTATTATAGAAATTCAAAAGTTAAGGAACCTCTAGCATTAAGTCGAATTCAAAGCTTTCCTATCGACTATTCATTTCACATAAGTTTATCTGAGGGTCAACTTCAAACGATCATATCTACTAGTATATGAAGAATTAGGTGACCCTTAGCTTATCAAATTAAATATATTTGAGTCTAGTTTCCAAAGCATCTGACCACACATCAATCTGATTTCTGAGTAAAAGGTTATGATCATTTTACTAAATAGTGGTAGAGCAGCTATCCATTTGGACAGGCCTGCGTGGGTCACGTAGCTTGCATGTCCACTTCTAGAATGCGTCCAAAAATGTCCCCAGACCTACGTGGGTCATGTGGGGGCTACGTGGGTCATGTAGATCACCCACGTAGTTGTGCTAAAGTTATAAAACACTATTTTGGAGTTCATTTTTTCATTTCTCTCTTTGGTCGACCCCAACAGCCCCCAAAAAGCTATCTTCTACCCTACTAAGTCTAGGTAAGTATTTTTCATGATCTTACAACATAAACTCATCAATTTGTACAAGATTCTAACATCAAATTTTTTTCCTATCTCTAGTGAAACCAAGAACTCAATTCTAGGGTTCAAGACTTGATTTTTGAGCAAGTCCATCAAAAGTTCGTCCTTCCAAATCAAGGTAAACATACTCTCACAATTATGTAGTTATTATGTATTCTAATCAAGAGTCTACCATAAAAAAACATAGGGTTTTCAAGAAATGAATCCAAGTATTTCAAGAAAGGGTTTCGTGATCATTCTTCATTAAGTTAAGGCTCTTCTTTAAGATTTGTAGAGAATTTAAAGTATGTAAGGCTATCATAGTCAAGAATTTAGTTCTTCTCATGCCCTACATCTACAGTTTCAGTTTGAACGTACTTGTCTTGTGATAACCACAACTTCTTGGTCTCTCTGTCACAGACAATATGAATGCTAAGAATCTGTCTTCCTGGTCCCAAGCCTTTCATAGTAAAAAACTAATTCAACTCTTCCTTAAACTTCTTAATCCTGCAAGCATTATGACCAACAACAAACATGTCATCAACTTAAAGCAAAACGATGATAAATTCACTATCAAAGATCTTTTGCACAAAAACACAATGGTCTGAAAAAATCTTCTTGAAGCCTTAATGACTCATAAAAGAACCAAACTTCATGTGTCATTTCCTAAGAGCTTGTTTTAGACCTTACAAGTTCTTCTTCAACTTGCAAACATAATGCTATTTTCCCTTGACTTCAAAGCTTTTGGCTTCTCCATATACATTTCTTCATCTAAGTCACCGTGTAAAAAATAGTTTTAACATTCATTTGCTCAATCTCTTAATTCAGACTTGCAACCAAGCCTAGAACCACACGAATAGATGACATCTTCACAATTATAGAGAATATCTCATCAAAATCAACTTTCATATTTTTTGGTTAAATCCATTCACAACTAATCCAGTCTTGTACCGTGGAACTAGGTTACTATCTTCATGTTTCACTCTAAAAACTCACCTATTTTTTAAAGCTTTCTATTATTTTTTAAAGCTTTCTATCTTTAGATAGCTTAACCAAATCAAAGGTGTGATTATCATGTAGAGACTTGATTTCATCTTCCATAGCATCAAACCACCTTTATTTTTCTTTACTTTTCATGGCCTCGTCAAGAATCTCAGGTTCTCCCCCATCAGTTAAGAGTACATACTCATTAGGAGAATAACGAGATGACAATATTTTCTCTTTAGTAGATCTTTTGAGGGAACTCTCTGGAGAATCAATAATAGTTGGTTGCTTACCAATTACATCATCTTGTACTGGAGCATTAACATCATATTGGTCATTTTGAATATGATCACCATTTTCATTATCAACTTTATTTTCATCATTTTAAAGATTTTCTTCAGGTGTAATAGTCAAAGGAACTGGATCAACATCAACTAAGCTCTCACTATACTCTGAGAATTGTCTTTCTTAGTTTTGTAAGATCATTAACTATTTGGTCTTCAAAGAACACAACATTGCGACTTCTAACAAGTTTCTTCTCAACTGGATCATAGAAATGATAACCAAAGTCATCTTAACCATAACCATCAAAGATACATTTCCTAGTTTTAACATCCAACTTTGACCTCTCAGCCTTAGGAACATGCATAAAGGCTTTACACCTAAATACTTTAAGATGATCATGATAAGAGACGTTCTTACCAGACCAAACTTTGTTGGGAACATCACTATTCAAAGCAACATTAGGAGATAAATATATAATATAGGTAGCATTATTAAGTGCTTCTGCTCAAAAGGAATCTGACAGCTTAGAATCTAAAAGCAAACACTAACCCTCGCAACTAATGTTTTGTTCATCCTCTTTGCTAAACCATTTAGTTAAGGAGTCTTTGGAGGAGTATTTTGATGCCGAATACCCTACTCTCAGTAATATTTATCAAACGGACCAACATATTCACCATCACTATCTGAGCAGTTGTATTTCAATTTGTTCCATGTTTGTCTCTCAACCAAGGCATGAAAAATTCTTGAACACATCAAGTACTTGATCCCTCGACTTCAAAGAGAATACCTAGAGTTTGCAAGAATGATCATCAATAAAAGTTACAAAGTAAAGTACACCACCATAAGACCTTACTTTAAAAGGACCACACATATCAGAATGTACCAACTCCAGCAAATCAAGATTTCTCGAAGGTGAATGACTATGAAAAGAAACTCTTTTTTGTTTACCGGCTAAGCAATGAATAATTTCTTCAATAATTTTGATTGTTTCACTCCAGAAAAAAAATCTTTTTAGCCAAACTATCCATCCCCTTCTCACTCATAAGACTTACCTTCTATGTCATAACTCTGATAAAGTATCATTCTCCATCAAGTTTACTGAGACTCTAAAATAGAACCCTAAAATGCATACAAGTTAGTTAACTTGTCACCTCGAGCCACAATTATTGAACCTTTAGTAAGCTTCCATTGGCCAACGCCAAAGTTGTTAACATAACCCTTGTCATCAAGGTTTCCTACAAAAATCAAATTCAAGCGAAAATCTGGAGCATGTTTAACATTGTTGAGAACTAGTCTTGAACTATTTTTACTTTTCAAATAAATTATGCAATTTTCAGGTACCTCAACATCATTATCATTACCCATTTTCAACATTCCAAGATTACCTAGAGTGTAAAAAGAAAATAATTTCTTTTTTGGCGTAACATGTGAAGTAGCATCAGAATCCACAAACCAGTTAGACTCATTACAAACAAGATTAATGACATTTTCATCACAAGTAACAAGAAGATCACCCTTAGCAATATTAGCAACACAATTTTCATTATCACCAACTTTCTTCTATTGTCTCATATCTCTCTTGTACCTGTAGCAATATTTCTTAATGTGCCCACTCTTGTGGCAATAGTCACATGTAATATTCTTGTATTTAGACTTTGATATTCTTCTACTTTTATCTAAGTCATTCTTACCTTTGAACTTGCTTTTTTGCTATCTTCATTAACCAAAACATCGAAGTGTGAAACTGAAGAAGATCATCCTTGAGATCTTCTTCTTATCTCTTCATTGAAGACATCACTCTTAGTATATTACATAGTTACAACACCATAAAGAGCAAAATTAGTCAATGAAGCTCGAAGAGTTTCAAAAGTGTCTGGCAGAGTGTTAAGAAGCCGGAGTCTTTGTATTTTTCATCAAACTTTACACCCACTCCGGACAGCTAGTCAAGGACACCATAAAAATAATTTATATGATCTGAAATAAGATTGTCTTCTCTATATCTGATATTCATCAATTGTTTCAGCAGGAATAACTTGTTATTGCTAGTCTTCGAAGCATAAAATGTCTCAAGCTTATCCCATAAACTTCTAGCATGTGTGTCATTCACAATATGATTTCGAACATTATCTTCAATCCATTGTCTGATATAGCCACAAAATTGAAGGTGCTCAAATTCTCAATCTCGTCATTCATAGACTCGAGTTTATTGAAAGCAAAAGTAGGTAAATGTATTTTCTTAACAAATAGAAGATCTTTAATCTTGTCTTTTCAAATATAACTATCATTCAAACATACGATCTTGTTCATATTTGACTCCATCAATCAAATAGATATTCACCAACAACCTAATGCTATGATACCAATTTGTTGGGAAAGACAAGCACAAACAAAGGTGCACGTTATGACAATAGCGGAAAAAAACTCAAATCTAATTTTTTCCTTCTATTTGAACAAAGAGGAGACAAACTAGTTCAAACACAAACATTTTTTTGGGGAAACAAACGTATCACAAAAATAAATACAGCAAGGTAAAATTAAATCAACATAAGAGACATCAAAATTACGTGGAAAACCTCGTCGTTGTGAAGAGTAAAAATCACTGGGAAAAAGCTACACTATAATTAACAAGAGTTACAACAATGTTCTCCAAAATGGACACAAAAGAAGTGTCAAACAATGAGCAACATAACTACAAGATAACACCAAAAACTAGAGAAGTAAAAGGAGCAAAATCACCAAAAGTGCAACTACTGTTCATGAGCTAAAATCTAGAGCTATAGGGCTCAAAATCTGCCTATCTCGGTTCCTAATCAAATACCAAGTTGAAAGGAACAAGTTGTCCAAAAATTAGCTCATTCGGACAAGGAACGAAGCAAGAATCGTGATTTAAAAATGGTTGCTAGGATTGAAAATAGAGTGCGAAAATCTTCACTCTTTTTCTCACTTTTCTCTCTACTAGTTTTTGGACACGTGTATCTCATGTTATTTTTATATATTTGTTAGAAAGACTTAAATTTTATGAAAATATATATGTAAAGAGTAATACAATGCATCAAAAACAAACAAAAATTTATAAAGTGTGACAAGAAACACCAAATGAGGGGCATATTTTATTTTTTAAACTTAATTCCTTTCAAGCAATCAATGTTAAATTTCAAAATTTAACTAGTAGTCAACAAACTTTCAAATAAGTCAGAAATAACTAATTTGAGCCTAAATACATACTTACGACAAATAGAAGTTCATAGAAAAATTAAATTAAAGAAGTCTAATAGAGAGAAAACACAAAAAAATAAATATAACATACATATATTCTTAAGACTTTAATCATCTATATATATATATAATAAGAGAGGTGAAAAGTGTCACATGTCAGCACCACAAATATTCAATAATTTTAAAAATAATTTAATAATCTTTTAAATATGTAACTTAAATTAACCATTTTTTTTTAAAAAAATAGTATCCAACTAAATAATTCCATGTTTCTTCTTATTTCCTAATATTAAAAATTAGTTACTGTTTTTTAAGTGAATTTTAAAACTTCATGTTTTGAAATACAATTTATAAATAAAAGGAAAATTGTTAAATAATGATTAAAAAAAATTAGTAATAATAATTGTAATAACAATAATATTATATAACAATATAGTAATAGTATGAATTTGAATTGCAAATCAGTTAGTTTCACAAAAACTCTTTTTTAATTTGAATTTTAAAATTTCCTGTTTTGAAATACAATTTAAAAATAAATGTAATATTATCAAATAATAATGATAATACTACTACTAATAATATAATATAATAATATAGTAATAATAATAATAATAATTTGGATAACAATAAATTTGACTTGCAATTCAGTTGATGTCAAGAAAATATAGATAACAAAGTACGTGTTTTCCCGGCTCCTCTATTTTAGCAATTAAAATAGGAGTACAAGTTAGATTTTACTCTCTCTTTTTTCACAAAATAAAATATTTATCCGAAATCAATATCTTAATCGGTTAGCTTTTTGAATTTGTAACAAATTGATTTATTAGTTGTATTTGGCGAAATGGTCTAATGGACTCTTATACTTATATGCGTTTGTATTTCGAACCCTCCTACTCAACATTTTGTCAACTAAATCCTTAAACTCGTTAAAACACTATATTTTAAACCCTTTTCTCATCAGATCACCGTGTGTGTAAGCCAACCTCTTACACATGTAATTCCATGACATTTTTCAATGACATGTAAGAAATTAAATATTAAGAAAATAAAAAAATCAAATATTTAACTTTTGTAAATTTTTAAATAGTCATGTTCTTCCATCTTCATATATGCTCACAATTTGAGAACCAAATTCATGTCAAATAGATGAAATTCTTCTTTACTTGACTTGAAATTTCAACTACAAGTTCACTAACACAAATCCAACGAGGCCCATCACAAATTTAAATTAATTTCACAAATTCATAAGCTCTCATTTGTTGTTCTTCAAGCTTTCTCAATCTTATCAATGGAGTTTTCAACTTTTTCAATACCCACCATCACCCTTTATGTTAATGCATATCATACCTCCTCTTTGAATCTAACACAAACAATGGTTTCAACTTTTAAAATAAAACTAAGAATTTAGAAAAATGGGGGCTGAAAAAATAAATTAATGGCGCGGTTTTAATTTGTTGCAAAGAGGATAGTGGGTTGAAGAAGAAACAAAAGAAAAAAAATGTATGAAGGATAATTTCGAAGAAAAAAAATGGGTGTGGTGGGTGATATTGTTGAAGAAAAAGAAAAGAAAGCTTAAGGCTAGGGGTGGGAAGAGTGATGGAGAAGAAGAGAAACTGGGGCGGGGCGGGGTGGGAGAGGGTTAATAAAGAAATAAGTTTTTTAAATAAAAATAATATTTTAAAATAAAATATAGTGTATTTACGCACTTGGAAGCAAGTGTACTAACACATTTTTCCAACTCAACAATATTTATGCCACATAGATTTAGTCAATGGTCAGAGAGATTTCAAATATTGTGTTTTAATAAGTTTAAGAGTCCAATTGATAAAATATAGAGTAAAAGAGCTCAGAATACAAACTCATATAAAATTAAAAATCTAATGATTGCCTCACGTTTATTAAACTTTAAAACTTATTACAAATTTCTACAGTTTTAAAATTTTAACTTTATATTAACCAATTGAGGTTTTTGAATTTAAAACTGATTATAACTTTTATTTACAGTTTAGAGTTTTAACTTTTTTGTTCTTTGTTTTCTCTCTCTATAAATACAAAACATAGTATTTATGTTCTTTTTTTTGTGTGATTTTATTTTTGAAAGAAAATCATGGTGAGAAATTTTGATTATGCTTCATGGCTTAAAGGTAACAAATTAAATTATTCTCTTTCTTTTCGATGAGTTATCTCTTTGCACCGTTTCTATAATAAAAATTGAATGAAGAAAATACCCATCATAAACAAGAGGATCTCATTTGAAGGATTTAAATTCAACATAAGACTTTTTGTAACGACCCATTAGGTCGTTTTGAGTGCTAGAACATTTTATTTCATAAAAGACTCTTTCAATAAATTCTAAATGGGCATTTTGGACTATTCGTAATTATAGTTATATGATTAAGGGGGGTAATTTTTATAATTAATTTAGTGGTGGTTGAAGAAATATCATTAAAATCAGTAGTGGACCACTTTCACCACTTTTATAATTAGTCATATATAGGCATAAATCCCCCCCCCCCCNCCCCCCCCCCCCCCCCCCCGCCCTTCCCGAACTTGTGCCGAAAAGTCAGTTACACGCTCACAATCTCAGTTTTGTGTAAAAAAAGTGATGTACACGCGTTTTCATACATAAATAATATTATTTTAATTTTTAAAAACGTTTTATCTCTTGATATTTTCTTAAACTTTTGCAAAAAAATAAAAAATTGGGCATCTTCTTCCTCTCACCATACATTTCTTTTGCGTTTCCATACATAAATAATATTATTTTAATTTTTAAAAACGTTTTATCTCTTGATATTTTCTTAAACTTTTGCAAAAAAATAAAAAATTGGGCATCTTCTTCCTCTCACCATACATTTCTTTTGCGTTTCCAGACATAAATAATATTATTTTAATTTTTAAAAACGTTTTATCTCTTGATATTTTCTTAAACTTTTGCAAAAAAATAAAAAATTGGGCATCTTCAGTAAATTGATTATGAAGTATAGAGATGTTGGTGGCAGCGATAGGTGATGGACAACACCATTGTTGTCGGTGAAACAAATAAAATTTTCAGATTTGTAAAATTCTTTAAAAATCTTGATAACTATGTATGTAAATCAAGCATTTCATTAGTATTCTTTGTGTGTAATGATTAATCAAATATGCTATTGATGATTTGTGACATAAAAATAGAAATTGTGGTGGTTGTAGGTAGTGCTCTGACGAGATTAGAGAAGACAAAGATGGAGAAATCATTTTCTTCAATGAACTTTTTAATAAATTTAGGCAACATAAACATGAATTTTATGCATTAATATTATAGGATTTTCAATAGAAATCATTATCTTTCTCATGATTATTTTTTGATAATCTTCTCCGGTGAATCCTTTGGCGAGTTCGAACAGGAAAATCATGAATTTTAAGTTGAAAGTTATTAACTTTTCTATGGAAGTCATCATCTTCTCCACTCCTTTCTATTTCTTTTTAGAGTTCATCTTTAAGGGTAAAGTGTTGGATGTGTTTCCATCAAACAATCAATGGTGACAAATGTTGTGATTCCTTAAGAAGAAGTAGAACTCAAAATAAAGAAAAATGTAATTGCTTTAAAGAAATTGAGACCACCAATGAAAAGATTAAAAAAGAAAGAAGATCGAAATAATTAATATATTAAAAATTATAATACATAATTATATAATGACCAATAAAATAATGTCATGTGTTCAAATTTGTCATTTTAACATGTGTTTTTTTTCTTCTCACACACTTTAAGGAAGGTGAAAACACTTTCTTTGCCATGTCATGTACTAAGGGGGTATTAATATCACTTTGAACAAGATTAGGTGTGTAATATGTCACCATAATAGTTGAGCGTGTAACTGACTTTTCGATACAAGTTCAGGGAGGAATTTATGCATTTTCCCTAAATAATAATTAGGATAGTAAATAATTAGTAGAAGAAAAGAAAAAAGGGGAAGAGGAAAATAACAAAAAGCGGCGTGAACAAAAGAAGAACATCCTCGACATCAGGTAATTATATAAGTCATCAAAATCGTCAACCTCTTGTAATAATATATATGAAAAAAAATACAAAATCATTATCTAATTTATCATGTTCTTTTCGATACCTTCTCCATAATTTATCAAAATACAAGAGTTTTCTTCATCGAGTCAAACTTAAGCATCAATTTAATAGTAGAATTTCAATGATTTAAGCAATTCACTACTTTAACTATAAAATGAAAATGATAGCTTTGGGTAAGAGTCCCATAAAACAAAAAGAAATGTATTGATATTGATAAAAATGGAGGAATACCAAAATATATTGTAAAGTTTAAAATTTAATATTTGAAGGTTATGAATATGAAAAACATGAGAGTTATTCATTGGCAAATTTACGTTATAGTAAGGGGTGTCACGTGACACGGCTTCGTTGAAAAAAGTATTAAATTCGTATATATAATCAAAAAACGAAAACAAATAAATGGATAAAATCCAATAAAGTGGCATTGCTTGTCATAAGTAATGTTGCAGTTCTGTTGGCCTGATGCCTCAATTTTGAATTTGAATACTGAAAAGCTTCATTTATTTATTTTTATTCTTCACCTCGTGCGAATGAACAAAATTTTGAACCAGCCAGCCAAAACAACACCAATGCGACAAGATTAAGATTGTCCATTAATATTAGTTGTTCTATATTTTTTCCCTTTCCTCTTCCCTCTCATCAATGAACTTAGTTAAGTTTAATTTATTGAATTAGATAAAATAATAATTTTTTAGTGATTGTTTGGTGTCTTATATATACATACTTTCTTCATTTTAAGAAAAAATTGTTTAATATTCTCTCCGTTCATTTTTATTTATTCAATAGTTGTCCAACTTTACTAATCCAGTTTAGATAATTAAGAGATAATTGACCGTTTTGTGTCCACTTTACCTTGCATTAAACACTATTCATTTCAATATTTAGTTCAATGACTGATAATTAATAAGGGTGATATAGTAAAATTTCCTATTTCTTAAGGGGTGCCAAGTCAAATATGGACCAGTAATGATGGACGGAGAGAGTATTACTTTTAATGAGGTTATTGAATCCATTTCAAAAATGAAAATTTACCAAGTTAAGTGATTTGTACGTGGGTTGTACTTTATTTGTATTGTATTGTATTTTTAATATGACGTAATAATATTTTAAAAACAAATTAAAATGTGACACCGCTTATAAAAATTTATGCGTACACCACTTTGAATATTACTTGTAGAAATTGAATAGGTAATTAAATATAAATTATGAAGATGAATATAATAAAAAATAAAAATGATAAATAATAAAAGAGAGAAAAATATAATTCATTAAAGGGAAGATTAACTATCACACCAATAGGGACACACAGTGGACATGTGAATGTGTCATTTGAGCTCCTCTTTAACTAATAAATAAATTAATATACTCTCTCCGTTCCTTTTTATATGTCACTATCTTAGATTTCACTTGCATTAAGAAACTAAGTAAGATTACAATTCTACCCTTATTTAATGTTTTTTTGAAGTCAACTTTTCAATTTGTTTGTTGAGATTTATTTTTCAAAATCAGATTTTATAGAGTAGTGCTATAGTGAGAGTAATTAATAAATAGTAAATATGCTAGATTTCAGTTTAAGATGTACTTTTTCTTTATCTATCACAAGAAAAAAGATATGGACTTGATAAAATTATGGGAGTAAGTTTTTAGCATAGTATTAAACGTGTGTGTAGACAATAAAATTCACATCGAGAAAACAATAATCAAGAATGGAAAAATATCGCAACAATCATTTTATTGGTTTAAAGTGCGAGTGTTACAATCTCTATGATTCCTCTGAATTCGTCTTTTCAATTATAAATTTAAGGGTTCTTGAGCTTGAGCTTGAACTTGGTCTTGATCTTAATCTTGAACTTTATCTTATCTTGATCTTGACCTTGAACTTGAATCTTATCTTGATCTTGAACTTGAACTTGAACTTTATCTTGATCTTGACGATCTTGATCGTTCTTGAACTTGAACTTCATCTTGATCTTGACTTCTAGTTAAATTCAAGGGATTCGAGCTTGATCTTGAATCTGAGGGTCATGATCTTGATCGTTCTTGATCTTGATTGTTCTTGAACTTGAACACTTGAATTTTTGAACTTGTATCTTGTAGAGAAATCTATGGCTTTTGATCTACGAGCTTTCTCTAACTTCTTATTAGAATTCTTGGTCTCTCTTTTGAATTATGAGGACCCATATTCATAGTTTTAAAAGAGAGGAGTTGTGATTGGAACATGATTCCCTTCGGCCAATCAGATTTAAGTGACATGTCATATGGACTATACGAAGCGGGCTTCAATTAAATCCTTATTTGTTGGATTACATAATTAACTCAATTATATTAATTCATAATATTTATTTGGACTAATATATTCATGAATTTAATATAATCTGAATCATTTAATAAATTTATATTTAATAAATTTTAAATGAGTACAAATGCCTTTACTTCAAGACTTGTCCAGGTGCAATTTTACCATGGTTCTGTGACTAGACTTGAAGTAATAAATTAAAGGGAAAATTGTATATAATAGCAAACTATTAATTCAAATTAAATGTTATAAATATAGTTTGATTTAATTGTACCTCATAGCAAACTGTTGCTATTTCACCTCTCTCCTGGTGAATCTCGCTCGCCACTCTTGTTCTCTCCCTCACCTCCCTCATTTTTTATACAAACACAAGTGTATAAAGTGCGTTTGTGTTTGTATAAAGCGAGAGAAAATTGTATATATACATATATTCCCCTCTCTCCCCTCTCCCAGATCTCGCTCGCCAATCTCCCAGATCTCGCTCTCTCACTTTATACAAAAAACACAAATTATATAAAATGTGTTTGTGTTTGTATAAAGCGAGAGAAAATTGTATATATACATATATTTTCGTTCCCCTCTCTCCTCTCTCCCAGATCTCGCTCTCCACTCTCTAGATCTCGCTCTCTCACTCGCCTCTCTCACTTTATACAAAAATGCAAATGTATAAAATGCATGAAAATTGTATATATACATATATTTTCGTTCCCCTCTCTCCCCTCTCCCAGATCTCGCTCGCCACTCTCTCAGATCTCGCTCGTTCACTCGCCTCTCTCAGTTTATACAATTGATCTTTTTGTATATGTATACCAAAGTAGATTATACAGCTGCTTTCTTTTGTATATGTATAGCGAAATATACATATTTATATTTTCTATGGAGCGCAATTATGCAAACTTTGCTATAACATACAAATACGAATTTTGTGTTTGCTATATGTGAAAGTTGCTCTAAATTAAATCAAATATTAAAATCATCCCTACAGTCAATTTAAGAAGGCTCAATATATGTAATGCAACACTTATATAATTATATAAGGTTGCTCTACACATATGTTATTGGGCTCCATTACTTACTTTTCCTTGTATGACTCAACAATGACACCTTTTCTCGTGAAAGTCCAAAGAAATATTACTCCGTCATATATTTCTTTGGTTGGTTGGACCAATACTTATCATTGTTGAATTGTAAGACTAAACCAACATCAATTAAGACTTGGAAAGAAAGCTGCTATTTAGTTGTCTATAAATAAGGACATGTGATAAGTTTGAGATTTCGACTCATTTAGGGCTTTGTTTTTATAGTTTTATTGTCCTCAATGCCTAATTTATGCTCTAAACTGATCTTAAAGTGTTTATTTGCAGCAATGTAGGCAAAGGAGCAAGGCAAGGATATTATCGGGCAAAAAAGAGCGAAAAAACTGAAGAAGTTGAAGAATTACAATCCTGGTGATTGCCAAGACCACTTGGCGAACCGCCGAGTGATTTTTCAGCTCGCCAAATGTTACAATATGACAGCCCTGGGGAACAAGCCAACTTGGTGATGGAAATGGACAGTCAGCGAACCTCCGAATGGATCGGCAACAGCGACCCTGATTGTCTAAGTTACAAAAGTCCAATGGTGCTGAGGAAAGTCAAGAAGACGATGAAGCGAGGCACTTGGCGCATTGCCGACGTGGTCGGCGACAGACGACTTACTCCGCCGAATGGTCCACAAGCTGGAAATTTGGGAGAGAATAAAAGGGATTTTTCAAAAAGAGTAGAAGGAGTCCGAAATTCTGAACAACTGTTCTGAGTGTTTTGAGAGATTTTACCTTGAGATTTTTTTATCCCAAACACTTTTCTTAGAGTTTTGACTAGAGATTTCATGTGGGTTTTGAATTTTAGTTGAATTGAGGCATTATAAAGACTTGGAAATTATTACCCAGCTTATGGACAACATAGTTGGTAATTGTTTCTTCCTTTTCATGATGTGTGGCTAAAATTCTCATTCTTCGGGTGTGATTATGTGATTAATTGTCTTAATTAGCTTATGAGTGTTAGTAATTATTGATTTAATTGTTGTTTTGAAGTGGGTTTAATTGATAACTGAGGTTTAACTTATGAATTGTAGTGGCAAATGCAATTCTAGTCCATTATTCGATGCTTGCTTGAGAAAGAGGTTTAGAGTCAAAGTTATTGATTAGCTTTTGTAGAGATTGGATTATTATTGGTTCATCTCGAGAGAGTGAATTTGAATTCAATCCTATCAATCTAGCTCGAGAGAGTAGATTAATTGAGGTTTTGTGTTGTTTCTATTGTTATGCTTGTCGAGGTTTGAGAGAACTCGCCTGAATCGTAATAGTTGATCGAGAGACGGCTATTTCATCTATAGCCTAGCTTACCCACTAAGATTCAGCGAATTTCAGTAATTGGTAATCACTTGTATAGCAAAATTGGCAATTAATCGATCACATCCCCAAGGATCCCTCTCTACTTAATTACTCCTCTGTTTTCATAGTTGTTGTAGTTATTACTTGACAAACCTAATCCCCCATCTGACATTTATTGTCAACCCCTTTAATTTACCTTATTGTGTTTCGATAATGTCTACTTCTACAACCTATTAGAACACACCCTTTACTTCTTAATTGAATTCCATTCCGTATCACTCCCTGTGGGATCGACCCCAACTCTTTGTTGGGTTTATACTAGATTACGAATGCCTACACTTAGTATCTGATGTGTAGTTGAGTGTTATTAACATGCTCCTTATAATTTAAACATCAACTCGTGAGCTTTTGCTTGGAACCGATTCGTAAGATCTAAAACAGGTGATCCTGCCTTTTTTTGTATTTTCTTTTATATCACTCTTTTGTTCTTTTTTTTCTAGATCAATGGTAGCAACAGTTATATTTTACGGAGGCTACACAATGGAGAGTTTTATCACAACACAATAATTTGGTCTTTAGGTGTGTATGGATGGATACATATCCCCACTTTAGAGGTAATCTTATGGCAAAAAGAGGATGGATACGCATCCCCGCCCTAAGAAAGGTAATTTTATAGTATTCTTAAGGCGAAAAGAGGATAGATACGCATCTCCGCCTTAAGAAATGTAACTTTATGGTATTCTTAAGGCGAAAAGAGGATGTATACGCATCCCTACCCTAAGAAAGGTAACTTTATGGTATACTTTAAGGCAAAAAGAGGATGGTGCACATCCCCTCCCTAAGAAAGGTAACTTTATGGTATTCTTAAGGCGAAAAGAGGATGTATACGCATCCCCTCCCTAAGAAAGGTAATTTAATGATATCCTTGGGGTGTAAAGAGGATGGATACACATCCCCACCTTAAGTAATGTAATCAAGAGGTAATCTTATGGCGTAAAGAGGATGGATACATTTGCCCGCCTTAAGAGTAACAAAGAAATTTCTTGACAATGATCCTTTTTTGTGGCTATTGTATGCCCATGTTTTCTCACCAACGACCTCTTTTTATACCTTGCAATTTGAAGAAATGACGATTTTTAGGCAATACATCTCTCCCTCTACCAAACTTAGGCATCTTGTAGTTGAAATTGAAGAAGCGGAAGATCAAACCCAATTTTTGACTCATACTCCACTAGTCGGTCAATATGTAAGTCAGTGGCCTTCTTTGAAAAATCCATTCCATATGGTGAATTAGACTTCGGTGCACACCCATACTTCCAACAATCTACTCAAGTTGTGGTCTCTTGAAGAACCAGATCATTATCTTGCTAATATTGCAACTCTCTTCCAAGTTTAGGTCGTCGCATAATTAAAGGCGAGATTCGATGGGGGAACACGACAGTTGAGGGAGAGTATCATCACATTTCAGGGTATTGGGAGTGAACCGATGATATACTTGGTAGGAGCCAAGTGGTATTGGGCATGGCCCAAATTTATGATGTCGTTTATGCATCTCTATTCACTTATGACCGTAATTCAGATATGTTACAAGCGTTCTGTGAAGCTTGGTGCCCAAAAACCAATACACTTCTTACATCTGCTAGAGAATTATCTATTTCTTTATGGGATTTACATACTCTTGGAGGCTTACCGATTTTGGGTTCTCTTTATGAAGAAATACTGCCTGAGGCCAGGGAATTTGTTGGATTTGATGAAAAGAGGACAAAATACATTCCTCGGACTTGTGAATATTATTTGCGGCATTTCACCATCTTCGGGGGGCTAATCAAGAAGTATCCTTTAGCAAGTGGATAAGTTTTTTGTGTAAGAAACCTCAGAGGTATGAAACTGTTCCATCGAGAGAGGAAAATAAGTTTGCTCACCCCGAATTAACCTATAATCCTAGTGGGGGTTTATCTGATACAACAAAATGATCATATGTCGAAGAAAGGATGTTTTCTGGACTTGGAGTGAGAGCTAACAAAAGAGATGAAATATATCTAGCAATTTTCTTATCTTTTTGGTTGTGTGCTTTCGTCCTTCCCAATAAGGAGGGTGAGTTTGTTCGTTCAGGGACTTTTAAGATGGCAAGCTTGATGGCGAGTGGGAGGAAGATCAGTCTTGCGATCCCGGTATTAGCCATCATTTACAATGGTTTAAATAAGATCTCAACTTTATCATAACTTAATCAAATTAAAGTCTGCTTCCCCATCTACTATGTTTATGATTGGCTTGCTCATTATTTCAAGACTCATTATGCAATTTTCAATAGGCCCTTTGTTCCCTCTATGGTAGTATATTCTGGAGAGGGTGGTGCAAGGTATTTCAAAAGTAATTATGCGAGAAAATACATTCATGGTAGGGAAAATGTGGCTTGGACATCTACTATGTTGGATAAGACTTACCCTTAATTTTATAAGGATAATAATCATGCACTAGAGTTGAAGTTGAGCTATTTCATGAGTATTCGCTTTAACTATCTCCCTCTTTAATGTAGAGATTCATTCATTATTGAGCCATATAGTCCACATCATTTCAGTCGTCAATTTGGATTCTACAAAAAACATCTCTGGTATCATGAAGAGTGATATTCGTAGTGCTTCTTTGGACAAGGGTCTTATGTTTTGGCGAATTTGCACTATGAGTCGATCTGTATCACGATCAACTTTTCCTTCAATCACACCTAATGCGGGAAAGTCCTTTGGATCTGAATATCAAGCTTGGTGGAAGAAAACTCATGGAAAATTCCTTGCTGATCATTTGCAGGCTTTAGTGGATATTGCTAAGCCGATTCCCATCGTACATTTAGAGGGTTCTGGGAAAATATGTAAGAACAAAGTCCTTAATACTGGTATGCCTTCTTGTTTAGGTGTTAAGGTACTCCAGAAACGAAAAATAGAGTCTCAATTGCCTTCGGTAACACCAAAAATGAAGACACCTACTCAAGCCGCTTATGTTTCCAAGAGGTTGCTTCAAGATGAGATTGAAAGTAGCAACAAGGAAGTCTTTTTAGGAGATTAAGGGTACTAGAGCACACTATTCCACTCGTGGTTGAATTGTGAGATAATGTGAGCAGCATTTCAAGGACTATAACAGTCTCTCTCAATGAGGTATGGTTAAGACCTTTACTCTATCGACTATATCTTAGCATATTTTTACTTGACTATTTATCCCTCTCCTTGTTTATGTAGGAGAACAATATTGCGACACCACAACGAGAAAAGTCAGAAGATAGTGGTGAGTATATATCTTGTTCATATTTGATGAAACCGCCTCCTGTGACTTAAGTGAAAAAGAGGCTACCTTATGTCTCTTGCGATAAGGTTAAAGACGATTTGGGGTATGAAGCACACAAACATACATTAACTTCTATGCCCGTATTTGATGGGAAGAAAGTCATCCTTGATACTCAGAAAGATTTTATTTCTACTTTTTTGGGATGTTATTAAGGGTAAACTTTTGAGAAAAAATGTAGATTCTGCTTTTTCTCTTAAAGATGAAATCCAAGTAATTATCAAAGAGATGGACTGGAAGACGTGGATGTTTCACCTTTGAAAAAGTTATTGAATTCTTTCTTTGATTTTGCCGCTTCATATGATCAAGCACGATCAACCCTTCATGAAATGGATGTGAAAGCGCCAGAAAAGAGTTGTTTGTAGCAGCGGGAGAACATCTCACAAATGCCATGTTTGAGGAGCAAGATAAAGTTGAAGAGGTGTCCTCCATTCGTCAGTCATTGGATAATATGAAGAAAGAGATAAGAGTGTTGTGCAAAAGGACGCACGAATTGAAAGTCCTTTTGACAGCTGTCGAGGATGAAGTTGATGGAGCCAAGCAAGCAACCTTATTTGCAGTCAAGGAATTTGATGCATGTTCTGACACAGACTTGACGAATGGTCTAGGACAAAAGAAAGAGCATCTAGAGGCTATGCGTCAAGAACTGATTAATGATAAATTGTGTTTGGATTAGATTTTATTTATTGATTTGTTTATTTCTTTTAGAGTTTGATTGATATACTATACGATTTTTTTAATGAGAATAATGTTTCCTTTTGTTTCATCTTATATCCAGCATTATACACATCTTTAATTGCATTCTTCCATTTGCTTTTTATTCTTTGATTGCAAGTTTGAATAATCCAAGCTCCATCCACATTTATGCCAATAAGAATAAAAATAATGGATGTTCCTCATTTCTTTAAGTTTCTACATTCAAATATGGCTTGCAAATGTTGCAATTTTAATACTTCAACTTGAAAGACTTTTGAGGGCTTCAACTTACTGGCTGGATTAATTTAAGAATCTAACATGTAGGCTTGGAGATTTTAAAGATTTCAACTTGCATACTTGGAGGATTTGAAGACTTCAACTTGTATACTTGGAGGTTTTGAAGACTTCAACTTGCAAAGTTGAATAATTTGAAGACTTCAATATGTATACTTGGTTGAATTTAAAGACTTCAACTTACATACTTGGCTGAATTTACAAACTTCAAGCATGCTATTAAAGAAACTCAGGGCTTGCCCCCTCTATTGACCTATCAATACTTCTTACAAGTCTAAAGTTTGAGAAGACAAAAGATAAAACAAAATACTTATCGCTTTGACTTTCATGTGACGGATCAAGTGGGAGCATGTAGTTTTTTGACACTCATGCAACTGAACTTAGAATATGATTCTAAGTGCCTATGTACCTCAGTGAAGAGGATCATTTCACAACGTAGTTCTAGGAGAGTGAGTGATTTTTTTGTCATACAGTACATAGTTTATACTCTTGCAGGACAGGAATAATATGCAGTTTAGGCTCGTACCTTAAAGAGCATCATCTTACATCAAGGGTAGTACCTCTTTAGGAATTTTATGTTAATAGGAATGATCCTTACGCCATCTGCATCAACAAGCTTGTAAGCACCATTTGAATATGGTTCTTGTACGACATATGGTCCATCCCACTTTGAGGTAAATTTTCCCTTAGACTTATGTGAAGTAATCATAGGTCTTCTTACTGCGAGAACTTGGTCTCCAACTTGGAAGCACCTCAAGCGAACCTTCTTATTGAAAGCACGAGATAAACGAGCTTGATAACATTCAAGGTTTTATTAGGCTTCTTGCCTCTTTTCATCAAGTGCTTCTAACTCAACAAGACGTAGTCGATCATTTTCTTCAGTGAGCCCTTCTCGAATAGCAAGTCTTAAGGAAGGTATTTGACGCTCAAGTGGCGGACTGCTTCAACTCCAAAAGCAAGTGAATATGGTGTTGCTTGAGTTGGATTGCGCTATGTCATCCTATATGCCCACAAAGCTTCTTCCATTCTTTCATGCCAATCCCGTTTGGACTTGGAGATAAATTTCTTAACAAGGTTTCATATAGTCTTATTGAATGCTTTAGCAAGACCGTTGGTGGCAACATGATACATAGATGATTTATGCTCCTTGAAGCCAAAGAGATCACAAATCTTGTTCATTAACTTGTTGTCAATTGGCTTGCCACTATTTATTATTATGTAGCGAGGGATGCCAAAATGATAGATGATATTCACTCGGATGAAATTTGCAACATTCTCTTTCTTCACTTCTTTAAGTGTGACAACTTCAGCCCATTTTGAGAAGTAATCTGCAGCAGCTAAGATGTACAAGTGTCCTCTAGAAGATTTTGATGGTGGTCCCACGACATCCAACCCCCAAGCGTCAAATGGCCAAGATGAAATAGTTGGGTGTAATACTTTGGGCGACTGATGTATGAAATTTGCATGAAATTGACAAGCATTGCACCTTCGAGCATAATCTAAGCAATCATTTACCATGGTTGGCCAATAATACCCCATTTTCTTTATGTGAACGTGGAGTTTCGATTAAGATTGATGTGATCCACATACTCCTAAGTGTGTTTCTTTCAAAGCTTGGATTGCTACTTCCTCTCCCAAAAATTGCAATAGTATTCCCTCAAATGATCTTCTATATAATGTGTCTTTGTACTAAAGGAAGCGAGGTGCACGACGAGTGTCAGTTCTTCTGCTTGGATTTTCTGGAAGTATCCTATAAAACATATAGTCGGTAATGGGTTTTCTCCAATCTTCCTTTGCGGCTTCAGAAACAACGACGATATACTCAAGCTCATTTTCTGTATACTCGTCCTCATTTGGTGGTGGTACTATTAATTTTTGGCAAATAGTGACTTGTGTTTGATCAGGAAGGGTTAGCGCTAAAGCTAGGGCAGCCAACACATCAACTTTCTTATTTTCTGTTCTTGGCACATGTTGGAGGGTTACATCTCCAAGTCATCTTATCAACTTTTGAGCATAATCGTGATAAGGGTGCAATTCGGGCTTCTTCACCTCATAACTTCCCAAGATTTGATTGATCACTAACTGAGAGTCACCAAAGGCTTGTAAGGGTAATTGCTTCATGTCGACGACCATTTCAAGTCAAACTATCAACGCTTGGTATTCAGCGACATTATAAGAGCAACATTTCTTCAAAGTAAAGGAGAATGGTAGAATCTCTTCTTGTAAAGTGATGAACACTACGCCAGCGCCAGCTCCACCACGATGTGAGGCTCCATCAAAGTACATTTTCCAAGGGGGTTGAATTTCAAAAGACATCTTAACTTCATCAAGAAGGTAATCAGTTAACTCCAAATCATTTGGTATTAGGTGGTCTGCCAAAAATCTGCTAATGCTTATCCTTTCACAACTTTTTGAGGGATGTACATGATCTCAAACTGTTGGAATTGGGGTTAACACCTTGCTAGTGGGTAACTAAGGACATGTTTCAACATAACAAACTTGATGGAATTTTCTTTAGAAATAAGGCGAACAACATGAGCTTGAAAATAATGCTTTATCTTTTGAATTGAGAAGACTAGCGCTAAGAACAAATTTTCAATTGGCGAATAGTTCAGCTCATTTGGCATCATTGTTTTGCTCAAGTAGTAAAGGGAGTTTTCTTCGCCTTCACTATTCTTTTTAGCTAACAGGGCTCCTACGGGCCTTTGTTGTGCCGCAATGTAGAGTATCAATGGTTTTCCAGGTATAGGGGCTGCCAAAATTGGAGGTTTCTCTAGATACAGTTTGATAGTTTTAAAAGCATAGCTACATAATTGGTCCCAATTGAAAGGAGAACCTTTCTTCATGAGATGACCGAATGGTTGGAATCTTCCCACTAGATTTAAGATGAACCTCCTCAAGTAGACTAGCTTTCCTTAGAAACTTTTTAAATCAGGAATATTTCGAGGCTCGGGCATCTTCAAAATTGCATCAACTTTGGCTTGGTCAATTTCAATTTCTTGATGTCTGTCAATGAAGTCAAGGAACTTGCCAGAAGTAACTCTGAAGGCATACTTCAATGGATTCATCCTTAATTGATATCTTCGGAGCAACTCAAACACCATTCTTAAATCTTTCAAATGATCACTCTTCTTTCTTGCCTTTACCACCAAGTCATCAATGTAGCATTCAACATTTTTATGAAGCAAGTCATCAAATATATTTTGCATAGCCCTTTGATATGTGGCACCAACATTCTTTAAACCAAATGGCATCACTTTGTAGCAATAAATACCCTTAGGTGTGCGAAATGTAGTGAGTTGATCATCTTTTGGTGCCATGCGGATTTGATTATAGCCGGAAGAACCCTCAGTAAAAGACATTGCCTCATAACTAGTGGTGGCATCGATCATCAACTCCAGAATGGGAAGAGGGAACTCATCTTTAGGGCATGCATTACTGAGATCTCTGAAGTGAACACAAACTCAAATTTGACCATTCTTCTTCCTTACACGAACAATACTTGAAATCCATGTAGGATATTTTACCTGATGAATAAAGCATGGCTCAATTAGTTTGTTAACTTCATTTTCTATCAATGGAACCAAGTCTGGCCTAAAACGTCTTTGGGCTTGCTTAACAGGACGAGAACCATTTTTGATTGTCAACTGATGAACCGCTACTTTAGGATTCAAGATAGGCATTTCTTAATAACTCCATGCGAAGACATCCCTATATTCTTTGAATATATTCATATAAGCGATTTCTCCATCAAATTCTAGAAAGGCACTCAAGTAAGTTGGCCTTGGGTTTTCATCAGTGCGAAGGTTAACTTCCTTTAAAGGATCTATTGTGGTCTTCACTCCTTCTTCATGTTCTGGTGAAACATCTGGAACATCTTCCTCTTCTAGAGGATCGTTGTTTTGACATATTTATGACAACACCGGACAATATCTTCTAAATCTTCATCAATCTTCATTTTGGATCATAAAATGATATGAAGAGCCTACACTTTCTTCATCTTCCTCATGCTCCTTGATGTAAACCACAGTGTGAGCTTTTGCCTTGAGTTCCTCTTTACAGGAAACCATAAGTTTCACTCGTCGCCTAATCCTAGAAGGAATCAAACTTTTGAAATAATTTTGGATCATATGTGAAGCAATCGTTGTCACTCTTCGATAACTTCTCGATGCTTGTTATTCTCTTTATTCAATGGACCTAAACTCTCAAATACAGAAGTTCTTGTAGTTGATTTTCCAAATCGATCAAAGACAGAAGGCTTTTATTGGAAGAAGCAGACTTATCTTCTACAGTGATGTAGTTATTTCTGGCCCTTTTTATGAAGATGCAAACTGGCGGTGGTTGGCAATAGCCTGGGCGTTTACGTGTGTGCCTACTTTTATCTTCTGATGGGAGTTTTCCTAACATTGATGGCTCATTAGGGTTGTATCCAACCTTCACAAATAACTTGTAAGCATTAGCATCAAAACCTTCTTTTGTGCGTTTCGTAGGGAGTGCCACATCTCACACTTGATTTTGAGTGATTGTCTTTCCTGACAACTTCAAAGACAAGTTTATTGCATCGATCCATCTGATAGGAAGATTAGACCTCTTAATGCATTTTATTGAAGGTTAGATGATTGACCTTCTTCTTTCTTCACTTTTGGAGCATATCGAAGTCCAGAAGTCAGCTTCTTGTTCGAGACATGATCTTCCCTTCATTAAGAATGAGACAAAATTCTTTAGTGTCAACTTTTACCTTTCCGACAGCCGCATCGATTCTTTTGCTTTTGATCCTATCAGACTTGATTGATTTGACATCATTAGATTTTGCCCCTTTAATAACATAACCCTTCAAATAGAATTTTGCATCGGCAAAATGTGTCTCAACTTTGGTGAAGTTGTTATCATTAGAAACTATCTTCCTTTCAGTCCCGCCTTGAAGATACTTCAAACATTGATAGTAAGAAGATGAGACAATTATATTCCCACGTACCCAAGGCCTACCAAGTAGTATATTGTATGAAGTATTTACATCAATCACGTGCATCCATGCGCTTGATCACAAATCTTCCATGTGAATTTCGAATTTAATAGAGCCTATGGACCTCTGTCCCCTTTGATTGAATCCTTGTATCAACAAACAACTTTCACTAAGTTCTTCAGTTGTGATGCCGAGCTCCTTCAATGTGTAGATAGGTAGAATGTTGGCTCCAGATCCTTCATCTATTAAGATTCTATTTATCTTCTTCTTGAGCACATGACCCATCATATACAAAGGATGATTTTGTAGTGTTTCACCAAATAGAAGATCATTATCTATAAATGTAACACCCCGGAAAATTTTTGAGCTAAGGCTCAAACCATCCTTTGTTGTGAGTAAGATTTTACCGAGGAACTTAAAATTTCTTAAGTGTTAAGGTCACTAGATGTAGCACCTTGAGTTCCAAAAAGAATTAAATTGGAAATAGCAAAATCTGAAATTTTACAAGTTAAGCTAAGTATGAGTTTTGGGTTGAATTCAAACGACCGTAACTCATATCTCAGGATGAGTTAGGTGTGCTACCATATACCGAAGGAAATATCTTTGAATTATCTTTCCAACTCCACCGAGTTTTCTCAATTTCGAGTTCGTATGAGGGAGATATGTCCATTCAAAGTTGGGTTGTCTAGATAAGGAAAGTCAAAACCTGATTTTAGAGGGGTATTTTGGTCTTTTCCTTACCCAATCAGATTTAATTCATTTTTAGTAATATTTTAGGGGTCTAATATGATTAGGTTCAGTTTTATAATCCTAGTTTACGCCTAGGGTTTTAGTTGAGAGTTCAAAAAGAGAAAAAAAGAAGAGAAAAGCGGAGAAAAGAGAAGGGATCGAAGTGTTTGTCGAAATTCTTGTAAGTTGCTGCGGATTGTCGCCATAGGTTTGATCCCTAAGAGGTATGTAAGCTTACATAGTGTTGGGTTTGTTCACCCACACACCAAACATATTATTTTCAGCGAAGTTTCATTTTCAAAAAGTTGAAGGATTTAAGTTCTTGATAGGTGTTCTTAAAGTTCATTCTAAATCTTGTTTTGTTGGGATTTTGATGATATCTTGAGATTAAAGTGATTGTTTTGAGTGGATTAGTGTGTACTTAGGTTGGGTGATCGAATCTAAGGAAAACTTGAGAAAAGAAATCGATTAAAAGTGATTTAGGATTAGAAAACGAGAGGCGAAATTCGTCGAACTTGACCTGGGGAGAGGCTGGGGCATGCCCCAGATGCGCCCAAGGGGATGGGGCGGCACCCCTGCAGTGCGCTCATATGCAGTCTCTGAAGTTAGGGGCTGGTGCCCCGCGCCCTGAATGAGCCAAGGCTGCCTTCCCCTACTCTTTTTCCGTCGGTTGTCCCGTTTGAGCCCCTTTTAAGTGTACCTTCACTCCCTTTGATTCTAATCACTTTAAAATACTTCCAAAAACCTATAAATCATTCATAACATGATCATATCCTTGAATTCATAATTCAAATTCAAGGTAAAGTTAAGAGTTAAGTCTTGAGAGTTCTTCCGATCATTTTGAGAAAGTCCCTTTGAGTCCTTTTGATGAGTCTTCTACAATTTCTAATAACTTGTTTCAAGACTCAAGTAAGTGAGAATGAGAGTGAGGAAAATGTATTCATGAGTCAACACTATCACCTAGATTCTTCATCTCATGAACCATGACTCTTGAATTCATAATTCACATTCAAGAGAGAGTTAAGAGTAGAAGTTCAAGAAAGCCTTTGAGTTCAATTGTGAACCCTTTGACATCAACTATTGATTTGAAATAAGTTATGAGGAAGTAAGTAAAAGAATGAGAAGAGTAGTATAAATGAGTTCCATAATGTTATGTAGACCTACGAGTCAAGTCATTCATGCTCATAAATTTCGCATGTACTCCAGAAGTTGAGTATCTATGAAAGGAGCAATATCTTCATGTCCTAAGTCTTAAGTATTGAGTTTCTAACCCATTTGAGGTTATATTCCTAATTCATGGGACTATTACATGTTACCCATGAAGTCCTTGAGTTGGGTTATTCATGTCTATAATTCTGCATGAACGCTATCGGTCGAGCAATCTTGAGATGAAAAGTATCTTTGAGTCCTTAAGTAGTTCATGTTCATAATTCCACATGAACCCTTTGAGTTGAGCATTCGTGAAGTGAGTAGTATCATTGAAGTTCTTGAGTTCCAATTATTGAGTTCTATCTATGGTTATTGAAAACCTTGCATTGAGTCGTTCACGTCCATAATTCGGCATGAACCACATTTTAAGAAGTCTTTTACAAATGTTTTAACTTTGTTTTAAGACTTAAGTTTTGAGTTCAGTAAAGAGTAAAGTTGAAGTTCTTTTCTTCAAAAAGTATATGGGGACTATGTATTCCCAAGGAGATTTAACATGTTTTCACATTTAAATAAGAATGGAAACTGAGGTTTCTAAAGAGCCTTCGGGCTAGTTTTCAGAAAAGAGTAGTCGCTTTCTAAATTAAGCAAGAGAGGAAACTGAGATTTCCAAGATAGCTTTTGAGCTAAGTTTTTGAACACTAATCTCAAATCACAGAAAGAAGTATGTCTTTTTAAAACATATGAGCTAAGTATATTTTGGGAGTAGTATTGAGCACCGATATGGGGATGCGAGTTCACATAACTCAAGTCTCCATAAACCATGTAGCCATGATGAGCAGAAAAAGGATCATACTTTTTAGATGATTCCTTTGTGCTTTTTAGCATAGACTGGTGCATCCACTTAGTAGTTCAGGTTCTATACTGATGGCAAGGTATAAGACGGTCCTTAGCAATGTGAGGTAAAACGTTGTACCATCACTTAGGCTCATAGTGATGGTTGTCGGTTAGAGAATCTCCCACATAAACTATATTACTTTATTATATCAGTAAAGTTGAGTTTGTTATTGCATTTTCTTTAACGAACTAAGTTGTTTTACTATTTTATAAAGCTTTCTATATATTGCATGTGTATTGTTGCTTTATATTGAGTTGAGTATCTAGAGTTGAGTACCCAGAGTCGAATATCATATTCTTTGAATTGAGTATCTAATCTCTGAGTTGAGTATCTTATCCTTGAATACTTCTGAGTTGAGTAGTTTTGAGTATCCTTGAGTATTCCTTGAGTTGAGTAAGTTTGAGAAGAGGTAAGTATGTTCCTTTTTATCGAAGTTTAAGCTTTAGTTTATGCTTTAACATTCCTCTTACATGCTCGTACATTCCACGTACTGAGCCATTTGGCCTGCATCTTCTCATGATGCAGACACAAGTATTCAAGATCATCAACATGAGCTTCGTTGATACATCTGAGAGTTCGAGTTAGCTATGCTGAGCCTCTTTGATTCCGGAGGATTTCATTTACCTTTCAGTTATACAGTTGTTAGGATGTCGTGGGTCTTGTCCCAACCTCTATCTTTATCAGTTAGAGGCTTCATAGATAGTCAATATAGTTGAGAAGTCTGTATTATTTATTTATTTTATTAAATATTTTAAAGACTTAAGTTGCCTATTTTATGGCGAGTTGAATAATTTATTTTTATTCAGTTTTTAAGGTTTTGCATGCTTAAGTTAGTCTTCCGCTTGTAGTCAGCCAGGATGAGGGTTCGCTTGGGGACCAACAATGATTCTTGAGTGCCGGCCACATCCAGGGTGTAGACTCGGGTCGTGATAGTAAATGTGATTTTTGTATCACATGCATGTGCTTCTTGGGAAGAAGGATCAATAGGTTTTTCCAGAAGACGAAGGATACATCATTGATGAGATTTCCCTCGTTGCTTCTTCTTCGTCACTAGGAGACACTTTTGGTGAGGATTCGCTCGTTGTTCCTTCTTTTTCAGTAGGAGACACCTTTATTGTTTCTTCTTTATCACCATTAAAACATGATACCTCGACATTGTCTTGGGTAAAATTTGTGCAGAACCAACTTGGTAAGAATTCCTCTAAAGTCACAGGATGTCGGGGTTTCTGGTAGTGATGCACTTTAACCTTTGCCTTCTTTGGGCACTTGATTGATTTCTTCTTCTCCAGTTTCTTCATCATCTTCCTTCTAATTGGTTGCTCAAATGATTCTTTTCGTAAGCTTGACTTGGTGCGTCTTCGCTTAGTCACAAGAATCCAACCTTCATCATCATCTATATCAACTTCAGATTTTTCTCTCCAATGACTCTTCTTCATGCTTTTCAAAGATACATATTTGAACCGGATCGAGCAAGCCGAATGTGGTGGAGATTTAGTTAGAACTAGCTTTCTCATCATCAAGGACAATCTACTTTTCTCTAACCAATCACATCACTATATCCTTGAAGATAAAATATTTTTCAAGAGGGTGACTCACAAGTCTATGATACTTGCAATAATTTGGGTCATCGGTTTTTCCAGCTTCATCAGGTCGCTTCATCTTTGGCAACTCAATAAGCTTTAACTCAAGCAACTCATCAAAAATATCAGAAACGAAAGAATCCAAGAAGGGATATTTCTTTTCTCATATTTCCCTTAGGATTGACTTTTGGTTCGAACGCGCTTGGAAAGTCGTTCTCACACTTTGCTTCTTGCCTTCCTTTGTAGTGAACTTCAGAGGTGACATATTAACATTCATGGATTCTTTGTTGTCATTTTTGGGCATGAATTTGCTCCATCTCTTGGGTTCCTGCTTGTCCCTTCCTTTGTGAGGATCATGGACAAATGTCATATCTTTTCCAGCGGAGGGTATGCCCAACTCCATATCATGAGAGTGAGTAGCTAGATCTTCGAAGGATTTTGGTTTTATTCCTTGTAAGATGTAAAGAAGCTTCCAGTGCATCTCTTGGATACACATTTCTATTGCAGAAGCTTCACTAAACCTATCCTTGCAATTCAGGCTTGCGTTCCTTTATCGATTTATTAAATCTATAGCCGGTTCATCCTTCCTTTGGCAAGTATTTGTGAGTTCTACCATGCTTACCATACGTCTTGTGATATAAAACCGATTGAGAAACTTGTGCTCTAGTTGCTCCTAACTATTGATATAATTGGGCTCGAGATCCTGTACCAAGGCATTTCCTTTTAGAGAATGAAAAAACTGCTTGACAAGATGGTCACTATATGTTCTAGCATTATTACATGTCTCCACAAAGTGTGTAATATGTTGATTCAGATTTCTTTTACCCTCAAATTGTTGAAATTTGGGAGGTTAATAACCAACAGGCATTTTAAAGTTATCAATTCTTGTAGTGTATGACTTGGCATACATATGAGAAGAATCGGTGGAGACTTGGTACTTATCTTTGATTGTGCCTTCAATGAAATCCTTCAAGCGATCGAGTGAGATTATTCCTTCAAAAGAAACTGGCATCTCATTAACAAGTGGCGCTTTCTTCGCAGGATCTTCGATCTCTTGAACTTTAACACACTTTTCAGGCACATGACTCTCTTCTCCATATAAAAGTCCTTCCATCCTATCCATCCACTTATCTATTCCAGACTCTTGGTGTTGTACATGCTTTGTCAATCTTTCAATCAACTTTGTCAGATTTGCAAGTTGTTCCTCAGGGGAAGAAGCAACAGTCACCATCGTTTGCATGATCATTGGACATGTAGGAGAGTAGCATGAATTGTTGCATAAGTTGATCTTCAAGGGAGTCACATTGCGTGATGCATGTGGAGAGGATTCATTGGTTGAATCATAGTTCTCATTTGTGGTAGAGTTCTTAGATCCAGATTGCTCAAGTAAAGCTAAGGTCTTCTTGATCTTCTTAGCAACACTGCTTCTTCCTTCTAAAGAATTTGTGGAGGAACTTAATCCTTTTGGAGTCGAAGACCCAAAAACTGGAGTTGAGGTGGATGATACTTAAAGTGTTTGTTGTCCTAGCATAACAACTTTGCTCCTCATAACAACTCCGAAACTTCCAAGGGTAACACCAATAATTCCTTCAACTTCAGTAGAGAACTTGGAGCTAGTGGCCTTAAAGGCAGAGAGTTGATCTTCATGGAAGTCATCTCGATATTCTTTGATGCTTGAAAAGTTGAGATGAGAGGTAGCAATTGTCCCACTGGGCGTGCCAAAATTTGTAGACAATAAAATTTGTGTCGAGAAAATAATAATCAAGAATGAAAAAATATCACAATAATCGTTTTATTGATTTAAAGTGTGAGTATTACAATCTCTATGATTTCTCTGAATTCGCCTTTTCAAATATAAATTCAAGGGCTCTAGATCTTGAACTTGAACTTGGTATTGATCTTGAACTTTATCTTATCTTGAACTTGAACCATATCTCGATCTTGATCTTGAACTTGAACTTTATCTTGATCTTGATAGTGCTTGAACTTGAATTTTATCTTGATCTTGACTTCTAGTTGAATTCAAGGGCTTCGAGCTTGATCTTGAATCTGGTGGTCTTGTTCATGATCGTTCTTGAACTTAAATTCTTGAACTTGTAGCTTGTAGAGAAATATGTGGCTTTTGATCTGATGCTTATCGTGACCAACGACACTAACCTACGGTACGAGTGTCTACGATCGTCGATAATATAGTAACCCAACTAAAGGTTGGGGTCGTGTCCCAAGGGAGTGGTTTCGAGAATTAATAGAAAAATAAAATTTAGTTCTAATTAGTCATAGCTAAAGACATTAACGATTAAAAATATTGTAAATCAAAGAAGGTGACACAAAAGTGTCAAATATCAATTGGGGGTTTTGTCACAAGTAGTAAAAACAACAAAAATAACAAGAATATCAATTGGGTACATGATTTTGATAGGAAATTTGCAAGATAATAGTGACTAGGCTAAACTTTAGATGGAAATAAGTTCCCTCTCGGGCAACTTACCCCGTTTCAAATGCGTTCCTCTCGGACACCCATTTGCCCCATGAAAGTTAGCCTACGCCTTACCCCACTCACTCTCTCGAGCTGAGTGTTAGGATATGGGACTAGGGCTCACCCTCTCGGGCTGAACCTCATGTCGACCCACTCCTTAGGCCATCAGTCTAGTGGTTTTGTTTTCGCGACCTCCCTCTCAGGCAAGCCTAAAACACATGGGTGGCTTTGTATTTGCAACTACAAACCCATTAGAGTAAACCACAACCACTAGGTGAAATCACCATTAAACTACATTTAACCTATCAGCAAGCAAGACCCAACAATAATATCAACACATATTTGCTAAATCACACCCCAAGAATGGGGTTTTTACCCACACATCAAGAAATAACAAAATACACCTAAAATGATACTAAAATCAAATGGGTATAAGAAATTAAACCTTGATTTAAGCAAAGGAAGAAGAATGGAGAAGACCCATTTCCAACTTGAGGAAGATGAAATCCTTCTTTTTTCAAGTCTCCCAAAAACCCTCTCCAAACTTGAGAGAAAATATCCAAAAAGTACTATTCTATTCTGGAAATTAAAATAAATGCTCGACTCTCTAAAAATTAATAACAAGTTTAATATTTATAGACTTCAGAAAATAGTGCTGGCGGATCTTTCGGTGAGGTTAGTCGAAATCACCGATTAACTCAGCGATTCGCCTTTGGTGTAGTTTGTTGCCGTCTTACACTAGCCTTCAGCATCGTTGTGTTCTGTGTCATTGGGCGACATAGTACTGCTTCGCGGAACCATTTGGCGAAGCGCCGACTGCTCCTCTCATCGCCTTTTTGATCCTGCTCCTTTAGGGCTTCGCGTACTGGAACAAAGGGCGGAGTGCGTCCCTTTGGCGATTCATCAAGTATGCTTGGCGATGCTCAAGCTTCAACTTCTTCGTTCTTTTCAGCCTTTTTGTTCCTTTTTGCGCCTAAGTGTCCATGCTTCCACTAAAACTTCAAATACCTGAAACGTAAGAGTTTTCATCAGATATTGAGACAAAATAAACATTTGAGGACACTATTTCTATCAAAATAAAGCCCTAAATGAGTCCAATTTGTGGACTCATCATGATCCACAAATTTTCTTTGGCTTCTTATTAGAATTCTTAGTCTTTTATGAATTATGAGGACCCCTATTTGTAGTTTTAAAATAGAGGAGTTGTGATAGGAATATGATTCCCTTCAGCCAATCAAATTTAAGTGACATGTCATATGGGCTTTATGGAGCGGGCTCCAATTAAATTCATATTTATTGGATTTAGATAATTAACTCAATTATATTAAACCATAATATTTATTTGTACTAATATATTCATGAATCTAATATAATCTTAATCAATTAATAAATTTATATTCAATAAATTTTAAATGATTACAGTGTGTTGTAATGTTTCATCCTTGTATGCTTCTTCTTCTTCATCTGGAAATTTATTCAAGTCGAAACTGTGTAGAACTCCTTTATTTGTATCTTGATTTTTCTCAAATTAGCTTTCATATATTTTGGTTGAGTCTTCTATTTTTACATTATTTAAACCTTTTGAAGTGTTATCTTCCTTGATAAAATTTGTTGAAGCTTCAACATTCAAGATTATTTTAAAGTTTTTCTCCATCTTTTATTTTTAATTTGTTTGTTGAGATTTATTTCTCAAAATCAGATTTTGTAGAGTAGTGCAATGGTGAGAGTAACTAATAAATGTATGAAGTAATTACAATAAACATTAATTACTTATTAGTTTTTCTAGGCTGGACAAATATATATATTCAAGACTAATTAACTATCAAGGATATAATATGAAGAATATTGTATTCTATTTATAACAACTATTATTGATGAACTATTTATAATAAGGATGACATATAAAAAAGAATCGATGTAGTACTTCCCATCAGGAGGTTGGAAGTTGAAAGAGCCAAATATTGAATAAACATATTAAAGATTGATATTAGCGGAAAATTTGCAATAGAGAGTGGAAGATTAAAACAATTCTATTGAAGTGATTACAATAAATTGTATTAATTTTAGAAATATGGACAATCTGTCTATAGTATCCGTCTTTTCATTTATTGTGTACTATTACTTTATTATTTTTTGAAACGTAAATTACATTTAGCATTTGAATAAGTTTGAAATGAAGTATAAAATTGTCATTTAGTTTGTTATTGGTATTTTGGTCTTTGGGGTTTAAGAAAATAGTTTTTACTTCTTTTTTTTCTTTTATTACTTTATCATTTTAAGTAAATTGAAGGAGAGAAATAAAAATAAAATAAAACAGAAAAAATGTTAATTTTTCAGAGGGGTCTAATAACGTTCTAAGGATATTTTTGTTTTTAAAATTGACTTAACATCTTCCTACTTTTAGTATTTAATATAGTAGAGTAAGATATTATTATTATTATTATTATTATTATTATTATTATTATTATTATTATTCTTATTATTTAATATTTAATTAATTAAATAATTTATAACATTTTTAGTTAGTGTAGGGGTAAAATGGTAATTCAACTTTACACTTGATTTCTTCTCACGTTTAGTAATACTAGTTTCACGGCACGTGTGTTGCACGTGTGTATCGTATATATAGTATATGATGTTGTAAAATAGAATTAATATTACTAAATTATAGCTTTTTAGTAAATAATTATAATTGAATGAACATAGGACAAATGTTTTTAAATTGTTAATAAATATTGTCATAGAGTTACATGTATTTTGAGATCAAAATGACCAGATATAATTAAAACATTTCAAAATACATTCAAAGTTTAAATATGAGAGAAAGTGACATTTCTTTAATAATATTATTTCTTACCTCACTCAATTTTGCAAACAAATCTAACCAACAAAATAGAAAAAAAATATCCATTCAAAAAATGTCACCAATAGCCTTTCCTCTTGAGGTTATGAATACAAATGATGTACAACATTTAAGTACAAATTTTGTCTTAAAAATCATACTTGAAATTTAGTATGTGCATGTCACTAATAAAGATTACCATAAGTATTTCAATAGTTTATCTTTATATGTAACATATCTTTTACAAAATATTATCATTCAATTAATTTTACCAAAAAACTGTACTTGGTTGTTATTATGAATGATGATTATATATAATTCAGCAGCATAATTTAATTTTATTATATGAATAATATCACCTATGGTGAAAAATATTTCATTTCAATAAGTTGCTACCTTATCTTTGTGGAATTGTAGTCTTCTCCTTTTTTCTGCCGCATACATATCATATAGTTGTTGTCTAATGAAAGTATCTAGTATCTTATAGAAGTTGTATCATTATATAAAATGTTTAAATTTTTCAATAATAAAAATTAATAGGTGAATAAAATTTAAAGTATTATTTATAGAATCATTAATTTGATTTAAAATCATTTTATGATCAATCACTACTTTCTTAGCTATTTTTATATAGCTAGTAAGGAGTGTATCTTGTGACATAAAGAAAAATTATATGGAACAATACATAGCCAATGAAGAAGGAAGACGAAAATATATGTTCATGCTATATATTCACTCTACTGTTCCATTTGATTTAAATCTCTTGCCACCAACACTTTACTTTCTCCGTTCATTTTTATATACATATCTATTAAAAAATAAGTATTATCATGACAATGTTATCATATTATAAGTAAAACTGAAAATCTATTTTTGAAATAGTGAATTTAACATCAAAACTAATAATTCAATGGACTACGTTCATACCCATTGTTTTAGCAAAATTAGGAACAAACTCCTTCGTTTGAGGTAAAAGAATTAAAAAAATAAAAATAAAGAAGAAGTATCTTACCCAAATCATATGCCTTTTTCATATATGTTTAATATTATTGTCTCTCCCACAACTTTTCGTCACTGTTAACTCATGAAAATGGTAAGAAAAAATACGAGTGTGAATTGATGAATGATTTGCTACAATTTTTTCTCCAACTCTTTCTTATAAGGTACCTCGAATTTCGTTGAATTTCGAACTTGATCAATTTTTGCAACTAACACTTGAGATTTTTTAAGAAGAAGAAGAGTAGAGAACTTACTAAAATTGTAGTTTAAAAGTGTGAGGAAACCCCTCTATTTATAGCTACCAAATAGTAGTATGAATATGTGTTAATTGTGTCTTATCCGAAAAGTCACAACCTTTCGAAAAAGTTACTGATTATCGGAAAAGTCACAACCCTTTGAAAAAGGCACAACTCATCAGAAAAAGGCACAACCCTTTAGAAAAGTCACAAGCCTTCGAAAAAATTACAACCCTTCGAAAAAGTTACAACTCATTGAAAAAGTCACAATCATTTAATTTGAAAAGGTATCTACTTTCAATATAATAAAATTAATTAAATTAATAAATAAAATAAATTGAGTATTTTTAATTAGGGGTATTATAGTAATCAATATTTAAGTTTGGAAGTTCATACTTTTAAGGTAGTATAGAATCATATATATATATATATATAATGGTCTTGACCCATTATATAACTCATTACGTAAACCCATTTTGATCCAAACAAATTTGGGTTGGGTTGGGTCTTAACACGATTGGTGTCATAACCCATTATGACCCACCCCCACCCAATTGCCACCCCTAATATTATCTTTAGCATGTTACTGAAACAAGATCATGCAGATACAAAGTATTATAGGTCAACAACCAACTGTAACACAATGTATAAGGTTATCTCCAAGATGATTGCTAAAAGGACGTTGAAGCTAGTTTTTCCTAGTACAATGTCAGCCGAGCAAAGTTCCTTTTGTGGAATTAAGGAAGTTAACCATGGTTCAAAATGTGCTTATTTGTCGGGACTTAATCATATTGTATAGTAGGAAACAGTCTACTAGTAGTTGCTTGATGAAAATCGACTTGAAGAAAGCCTATGACACAGTAAATATGAAGTTTGTAAAGGAGATGTTGCATGTGCTGTATGGTGGGTAATAAATTATTAATTACATCACTACGTACAATCCAATTTTCAGTAGCTTTAAATGATGCTCTTTATGAATGTACTAAGGGAAAGAGAGGTTTACAACAAGGAAACCTTATAGCCCCATTGATCTTTGTAGTATGCATATATATGGAGTACTTTACATGAATCATAATTAGTAGTGGCACAACAAGAGGAATTTAGGCCAAAACATGAAGGATTGGGCTTTAGTAGCTGCATGGAATGAAATGAAGCTTCTATTGCCAAATATGTATAGCTTTTTGGTTGGTTTGACTCGGGGGTGACAAATTAAACTCAATTTGTCCAATTCGTTTAAGTTTGGGTGGGTTATTAACCCGCTTATTCATTAGCTCAACACATTTCAACTTATTAAAATTGGGTTGATATGTATTCCAAATTGACTATTGTCAAAATCTTTAATGTTTTTTCAATTTGATATGTTATATATAGTCATAATAAAGAAAAAAAATTATATTAGGTACTTAAATAGCTTAAAAGAACAAATAAAACAATTATGCTTAAAAAAATAGACTAGATTGGGTCTTGACCTATTATATAACCCATTACCTAATTCATTTTGACCCAATCGCTAAATATTCTTTTTAGAGACAATTATTAGTGACAATTATTACATATAAATACTCTTTGTAAATATTGGTAAAGTCTATATCGATATTAAATCTAATAACAATTAATTAATGTCGATAAATATTTTAACATTCCGTGCTAATATGCATATTTATTTACGATTAAAACTATTTTTGTTATAGTGCATAATGAATCTATAAGCATCTGATTTGAATGTGATTTTTCTTGTCAATATCAGTACAAAACGAATTTAAAGGGGATATAAAAAATGTTTGGATGGTTAAAATGTTACATTTAAAGGGGATATAAGTTACATTTGTAAGTTTCTATGGCCCACATAATTAATTTATTTTTGATTTAATAATTAAATAAGTTAAATCCTAAATCTGTATGGGGAAGTTACCTAGTGGGATTAAAACTATCCCTATTATCCACAACTCACGTTGATGGAACGTGAGAAATAACTGTTCTATTCTCCATATTATAAAAGGGATCCTCTCTCTGACAAAACATAGAGTAAGTTTCATCAAACTATTCTGAAACGTAAGGTAAAAAGAGAGAAACAAAACTTAGTTCTTGGTTTAAAAACAATAGAAAATAAAGTGCTTCCGCGAATATTGGTCAAGAAGAAAACTAATAGATAATTCAGATATGTTTCTTGACTGGCTTATTGTTATAGAATTATATGTGAAAATCATTAAGTTCTACAATTCTGAAATCTTAATAGATTAACAACATTTTTTTATGTTATTAGTATAAATGTGTAATATATCCCTATGTTACCTAATACTTTGTCAGAGACAATATTTTCGGTGTTCCACTATTGTCTTGATTATTGACTTTTGCTATTTATTTCATCATCCATAACTTTTATCCAGTACTCATGATAATATAATAAAAAAAATGTTAACACAAATCATCAAAATACTACATATGAATACTCTTTTTTGTTTTTCCATTTATCCACTGATCTTAACAACTTCGAATTTAAGGCATTAAACATTAAAGTTCTTACGCTCCAAACAACGACTTAAACTAGTGTTGAGGCGTGACATATATATCCAATTTTTTAGATATCAAACTCATGTTTTAAAAAACTTATTTGTAGATATCTCTTTGATAACCCAATAATGTAAAATTTTATTTACATCGACAATGTAAAAATAATAATATACATTTATGAATGTTTTCACTATGTCAAGCATTTCACTAAAAACTCACCTTATAAAAAACAATTTTATGAAAGTTTATAGAAATAAAATAACAAAAGGAAAATGAACTTACCGGTAAATTTGTAAGTTCTTTCTATTATTTCTTCAAATGGTGAGAATTATTCATATTCTTGACATATAAATTCATTTATATAAGCTGATCATTGAGCAAATTTAATGGATTAATTAGATAAGACAGTTCATTATCAATTAAATTGAGGATGATGAAATGTTTTTTTTTTCAAGTAATAGTACAATGAATCATTATTTACCATTTAATATGATTCAATGAAATTATATACTTATCTTTTTTTAAAAAAAATTATTCATTTGGATAGCTTAAATATTAGTTGGATTGCGACTTTCAATTTCCACAATTCTAGATGGGCTCTTTCTAATCTGGCAAAATGACTATTTTTGTAGAAATAAAACTGAAATATCAACAAGCAAAAAATAATTAGGAGAAGATGGAAAGTTCTTTCCATTTAAGTAGTATAGAGACATTAAATAGCATATAAAATTATATAATAAAAAGTAATTCTACTTTTAGGTAAGAGATAATATGAGCCTTCAATTTTTAAGGGATATTTTCCTAATTAAACTTGAAAAATTTTCATTTATAATATAGTATGATGATGATGATATGGAAAGCAAGAAATTGTGCTTTGTGGGATTACAAGTTACCAAGACATTAGCACTTGATTTTTGTAAGAAAGAATGCAAAATGAGGACTACTTTTGGTATTTCTTAATCAAAGGGTCATTTTATGATAAAGACATGCGGGCATCATGTAATAAATAGTTTCAAAATTAATTGAGGAGAAAATATACACTTCTCTTGTGGTAGCTAATACAAAAGGGAGTTGTGAGTTCCAGTACAAGAGAGAGTTGCTAAGATGGTAAGTATCCTTCACTTCTGATTTGAAGTTTGTGAGTTCGAATTACCAAGAAAGCAAAAAAAATGGGAGATCCTAGAGAGGGGTAAAAAAAATACAAAAAGAATCATGCTCATTATAAACCCCCTACACACGAATGACCATGTTGATAAAATAAACAAAAAATGAAACTTCAAACTGTTACTTTCAAAACGTTGGATTTACGCTAAGATAAGTTATTGTTCATGAGCACATGAGATATAATATAACTAAATAAATAAAAATGTGTTCTCTCTAACAACTGAACACACAATTTGTGTTTAGACCATGAAAAGAATAATTAGGTCCATACAATTCAACACATGATCATATATAGTATAGTAGTCAATATTTTAAGGTACTAAGTTGGTTCCAACATCATCCTTGTCTTGAGATGCCTTAGTCAAATCCTCTGCCCTTCTAGCCTGAAGTTTCCAATCTGTTTGCAATAATGTATACACCATCATGAGTAGACAAGAAAATTGAGCAGCCACTAGGCCTAACCATAATCCCCTAAACCCAATGTTGAGTTTGAAAGCAAATACACAGGCACATGGTAATCCAACTAAGTAAAATGCTGCTAAATTTATTCTTACACCCATAGTTGGTCTTGCAGAGCCAGTAAGTGCACCACATGCTGCTGTTTGAGGAGCATTTCCGATCTCTGCTAATCCCAGGATCGGAAGTGCTCCTGATATTAACGCAAGAATTTCAGCCTCATTCGTGTATAATTTACCCCATATTGATTTCATCGCGATGGTTACACCAAATGCTGTGAATCCCAAAGCCATTGCAACAAAAATACCAATAATAGCTGCTAATTTAGCTCTATCAGGATTACCAGCACCTAATTCAGTACCAACGCGTTGGGATATACTCAATCCAAGTGAAAATGGGAATACATAAATAGTCCCCGTTGTTTGTATCAATATTCCCATAGCTGCTACGCACGAATCAGGGTTGTTTAATAATCCACTCAAGAACAGAACAATCTCATACCACCACCATTCCAAGCAAACGGAAAATAAACTAGGTAAAGCCAAACTCAGCAATGGACGCCACCCTTGAAACGTTGAGATAAATGTAACGCCAGCCCATGGTTTTATCGCCACTTTAGACAACAGCAAGTAAAGAAGCAACCCAACATTCATATTCAATGAGTATAAAACCGATGCCAAGGCAATACCTTTAACATTCAAATTCAAGTATGTTACAAGAAAATAGGTTATTGGAAGGTGCAAAATGGTTGAGCACGTAGCGACTAACGTAGCTGGTGTATTTATGTATTGTGTCCTTAAAAAGGCTCTTAAAGGATTCAAATGAGCACTAGCAAGTAACTCAGGAATGGAGAAAATTAAGTATCCTTTAGCAACTTTTGAAATTACTCTATCTTGGCCAAGTCTAAGGAACACATGTTCGACGTTTAGCCATAGAAAAGTGATTGGAACAGTAACGGCTAAGAGAAGTAAGAACATCTTGAAATATGTTTGGGTTAGAACTGACCATCTTTTAGCTCCATAAGCTTGTGAACATATGGGCTCCATGCCCATACAAAGTCCTTTCATTACAGAATATCCTGTTACATTTGCAAAACCAATTGCTAATGAACCTCCAGCTAACTCTGTCTTCCCCATATGGCCCAAGAAAAGCATAGATATAATGTTCTTTGAAAACAAAAGCAAAGTTGTTAAGGCAACTGGACATGCTATTTTCCCAAGTAACAACAATTCTCCACTCACCTGCATTTTCATCATATCTAAAAAATTAGTTTAATTAAATTTCTATCCAACTCTAAAAAATACTTGCACAATTATATGGGATTAGGTAGTTATATATAGATAAATAAATCTCTATGATAGGGATTACTTGGTGACTTGGTAAAAATGGTAACTTCTAAATATCACGCGTTAAACTACGTACACAATACCTCAAATATGAGGGTCCTTTGAAAATAGTTGATAAGATGTGTGTACATGCTACCCTATGTAATAGGAGGCGGAGCAAGGCTTAAGAGTTTGAGGGTTTTAAATTTCAGTGGAGTTTGAACCCACAATTCTAGCGTGGAGAGCATTTCAACAGTCCCTTCCTTACCACTGAGCCATCAATCAGTTTTGTTAGGGGGTTTACAAGTTAATTTACATATATGCTTATTTAATTACTAATACAACTACAATATATCTACAAAAAAGCTATTGGATTCGTCCGAATCCACGAATCCCCACTTAGCTCCACCCCTGTTTATGTTTCTCGGACTCTTTAAAAATATTATCAGGTGCGTGCATGTCGGATCCGTAAAAAATAGTGCATTTTTGAAGTATCCAACATGAGTGTGACAATATTTTTGGAAGAGTCCGAACAACTTAGATGTTTACCTTTCCCAAATCCCACCTATGAATTCTATTGGATATATTATGCGGTTGTTGTGGTAGTAAATTACATAAGTAGCAAGGAAAAATTACACTATTAATATATGTAATTTAAATCCAATGAAGAATACACTAAACACAAGGGTAAAATAATTATTTAATCAAAACTTCGATATATATTGTAATGTGACATATAAAAAGTGATTATCACCGATCATCTTACATGTCACAAAGCTAAATATACAATTATTTAATATTAAGTACTAAAGTTGGAAATTATTTCCTTTTACCAATTCTTTGAAAAAGAAAAAAAAGAAGGAAGAAGAATTGTATAGAGAAAGCGTGCATAAACCCTGAATATGAGTGCACATAAGCACGTGCCCACATATAAATGCCATCCTTTCTGTTTCTCTTATTTCATTTTTCTATATATAAATATAATAAAAATAACCTTTCTTTTTGAATAATTTAAGGACTTAAAAATATTTTTTTAGACGTAATAGAAGATTAAAGAAAGAAAAGAAATAAGAAAAAATGTCACTTTTTTTTTCATTTGATACACTTAATATAAGCAGTTGGTGAAAAGGTAGATTCCACCAAGACTCGTTTAGTTTAATGTCTCTGCACTCATTACCCCGTATGGGTATATCTAAGTTGTTTAATGTGGCAAATGTAAATTTTAGGGCTTTATTTACATTGACATTCTTCAATAAAGAAAAAGAAGTTGATGTTTGATACTCCCTTCATTTTAAAAAAAAAGACATAAGTTAATTTGATACGGAGTTTAAGTAAATAAAGAAGACTGATCATAAATTAAAGTTATGCTTAATGTATCAAAATGTTATTTCATCTTGTGATCTTAAACATGTCACGTAAAAAGTTGAAATGAAAGTGCTGTCATAATAAAAAGGGAGTCATTCTTTTTTAAACGGAGAGAGTATAATATATTACTGAGTACTGAGGGTTCCATTATTTTTGCTTGTACTAACTAGTAGTTCAACATGCTATATTTTAATGAACTAATCTCTATGATTGATGTATTAGGAGGCAGCATGTCTCATTAGGTCTATTTCTGATCAGTTAGTAGCTTGTTAAAATAATACTTCAACCTAGACAGACAAACTAGCCAATAATATTTATTTAGGTTATTAGAAACAACCAACAGAGTCACTATTTTTTTTATTTTTGAAAATTACCTTCTTGTCGATTTCTTTATCCAAAAGAAGAAGAAAGAAAAATAAAATTGTCTCATTGTCACATACACTCACATCATTAGTGGAATATCTTTTGCATAAAAACCACAAACACATAGAAAGGGTGATTCCAATTAAACTTCCCTATAATTGACAATTACCTAATCGTTAACAGAATCTAGAGATATTATGACAACGATATTACACATACATACACTGGATATTAAACATCTATAATTAACAAAAATAAATAAAAATACTAGAAGGCCCGAAAGAATTGGGCAACACGTAGGGTTGATTGGTAATTTTTTTTTAACACAATATAGTAGACCATCAAAATAATACTAGAGGATAAATATATATATATTTTTGTATATATATATATATGTTAAAATTAATACACACACAATTTTTTTTATACAAAAATAGTGTGCAATATGTATGTTTGATTGATAAATAAAAGGATTTTTTTACACTTCCACTATATAATAAACCCCCAATATAATAGCTCACAAATATATGCTTTCTGTATATTAAAATTAATATCCGTATTTTTATACAAAAATATGGCATATATATAATATATTTGGCTAGAGAATGTAATTATTTTTGGTCTCGGACATAATATCTAAGTTCTAACTTTTCCAAAGAGAATTAAGGCAAACATCTTCCTTGAAACCATTTTTTCTTGCATGTATGTTACTCTCATGCATATAACCCCATGCATAAAATAGGAAACTAAAATTAATTTATTTTAACGAAAAGGAAAACACAAAATTCCAATATGTGCACCTTTAAGTAGTATATATATCCTTAAACTTGAAAAGTAAGGCAAGACAAGGAATAATACAGCTACCACACCTTACGTAGAAAGCAATTATAATTATGCTTTTTATTGTACTAATCCCTAGCTTCCAGTCAATTAAAATTCATAAACCAAAAGAAAAAGAAACCCAAAAAATAAAAACACCTAGATATATAATAATAGAGTCGCCTTTATTTTGTGGTGAAGTGGTAACTCCTGAGTATGGAGTCGCCTTTGTTAGGGAGTGCTTTACTTTCTAATGGCACGAATCCGAATTTAGTCGGAATCTGTGAATATCGAAATGAGAAAAAAAAAGATAGCTTGCTCGTGCTTCTCTCTGGCGTTATTTAAAAAAGAAGCAAATGGAGTTATGGAGCTTTATAACATAATGTTACGTGCGTGCTTTCATGTGTTTGTCTGTGCCTTATGTCTTTTATATTTTCCTTGTCTATGTGTGTCTGACTGTGTTGTTGAATAAATAAAAAAAAAGAATGGTGTGCACCTGAATTACTCGAGTATGAATAACTCTAAAAAAAATACAAAAATAATAATGAGTTCGACTCTAATATCATGTCAGAAAAAATAAGAAAGTGGTCATACCTCATTCACCGAAACGCGTTGGAAAAGTTGAAGAGTACTACTACGAGAGGAATATGTATGAACATATTCTTCTTCCCTTTGTTTTACCGTCAGCTCGATGTTGGCAGCAGCTGCAGCCATTTCATCACTTGTGATACTTATGATATCATCACTTTCTTCTCTAGATTCATTCATGGTGCACATGACTCGATCAGGATAGAAAGACGGTTTTCAATTGACCAATGAGATACCTTAAAATGATTTTCCTAGTAAAAAGGAACAAGAAGAGAAGATGGTATATGGAGAAATGAGAAGTTTGGAACAGGGAATATATATACATACACATTCCTAGCTTGGTCCTTATTTATATACTAAAGTTTGTGAGAAATTATATTATCTTGAGCTCTTACAAGTGACTTTAACAAGCGTTGCAAGGGTAGCCCAGAATGATATATTAGGGACAGGTAAACTATATATTATAAAAATTTCTTGTATTCGTACAACATTATGCGTATTAAGTAAAAAGTAATCTAATTAATTCTACTAAACATCCACTAATTGAGTGCATTCTTCACTTGGACTCTGGCTTAGCTGTAGGATTAATCTACAATCCTATTTTATACTCCATCTGTTTCAAAAAGAATGACGTAGTTTGATTTGGAACGGAGTTTAAGAAAAGAAAGAAGACTTTTTAATCTTGTCGTTCTAAATTAAAGTCATGTCAAATGTACCAAAATGTCCATTAATCTTGTAGCTTTAAACATGCCACGTGGAAAGTTAAAGTTAAAGTGTTGCCAAAAAAGGAAAGAGGTCATTCTTTTTGAAACAGACAAAAAATGAAACTAGGCCATTCTTTTTGAAACGGAGGGAGTATATATATAAATATAATTATACATATTTTCCTATACCTTTTTTTTATTATCCCTTGCTTGTCCCCCTTTATGTCTGCATCATCATCGTTTTGACCATGAAACATTCCTCAATATTTTGCTCTTATCAAGAACGTATAACCCTATAGCTGCTTCACTTTAACATTCATCATCTAGTCACTTTTTTCACATAATTTGTTCTTTGTTGGAAAATATGTAAACTCATTTCTCATTAGCAGAGGCAAAACTAGGATTTCAACTTTATGAGTTCTATATTTTTTAATGGTACTTTTAAGTGATAATAACTGAATTTTAAATTTAATATTTATATGTATTTAATGAATTTGTTTATATAAGTACACTGTTTGAGCAAAATCTATTGGGTTCACTGAACTGACATGTAGCCTACTAGCTCCGCCCCTGCTCATGAGGTATGCAAAACTCTTAGAAAGAGCTTTATAATTCCTAACCTACTTTATCCATGTTCATAAGGTTGTAGTCTGAACTTCTCAATGTTCAAATACAATCGCTATAGACTTCTCCATCTTAAATCAACCTATGTATCGCTCGTAGTTTAGCTCATCGCGTCACTAATTGGAAGCAGAGGCGGAGCTAGGTGAGGGTTCATGGGTTCGGATGAACTCGGTAACTTTTTCGTAGACTCTATATTTATACTAAAAAATTCATTAAATATATATGTATATTAAATTGTGAACCCCTAACAACATTGATTAATGGTTTTTAACGAAATTTAGAACCCCAAACTCTTAATCCTGGTTATGCCACTGATTGGAAGGTTATAATATTTCATTATTTAAAATAATTAACAAAACCAATAAATACGATCATTTGAAATAAAATTAATGTATATAGTCACTCTTTCCGTGATATTTTATTTTAAAAAATCTAAGCAGCAAAAGTTAACAGGTGACATAGTAAATTAAAGTATAAAATGTTAATCACGGTAATATTTTATTATTTTTATTCAAAATAATGATACTCTCACAAAAAAAAAATCCGTGCTCAATCACAAAACCTTCAAACCAAAATTTTCATGCTCTATTTATCATGTATGTCTAACCAACAGATTCTGCACTTCTTATATGTATGATATTAGAACCTAGCTAAGAGTTATCAGTAGACAACAAATCATCCATGATGGAAAGCAGCTATGGCCTATGAATGATGTAGAATTTGAGGAACTTCACCTAAATCACACTTGAGATATATATAGTTGACTTACCACCAGGCAAAAATGTTTCATCTTATAAATGGATATACAAAATTAAGCACGATTGGTGGTATGGAGGGATATTCGAAAATGAAAAATTGACTACAATGAGATATTTCACTACTTGTGTAGATGAACATAATAAGATGTTTGTTGGCATTAGCTAGGAGTGTCAAATGTGCGGGTTGAGTTGAAATTGAAGATATTTAATTAAATGGGTTGAAATAGAAATTGGGTTGTGTCCTGACCCGTCCAAATTTACTTCGGGCTCAAATGTGCTTAAAAACGGGTTGAGTCTTGACCCGCTAAATCTCAATAATTTTGATATATTATTATTTAAGTTTTATAACCACAATTTGAATTTCAACTCAAGAAAATTTTAAAAAAGAAGTTACAAATAGATAGGAACTCATATATTTAATATAGAACATACATTACATCAATGCAAATAAAGAGGCTTAAAACGGGTTGAAATTGGAGATTAAATTGGGCTCAATTGAGGAATATTCTCTTAATATGGGTTAACACTTGAATGACTTGAGATTGAACCCATATCAAATTATCTTGATTCCAACCCTTAAAATTGTGGGCGAATTACCTATAGTTGGGCTCATTTTTGACAACTCTAGCAGTAGCAATGAGAAAAGACCAAAAAAGTTTATAATTAAATGTTAACAATGCATTTTTTAAAATTAAAATCTAGAAGAGGCAGTACAAGGAAAATCCATATTAAACTTGTTTCCTCTTTTCCTAGCTAGTCATGTCTGTTGTCATACCTTGAGCCCTACATCTAAGACGTGATCGGTATTCGATGGCATAGCTGGCCCGAAGGTACTCATAACATGAAATTGAACATGAGCATACATTTAGACATAAGCGAAAACATAGTTTAAAAGTATCCAGAGATACACGTTTTATAAAAGAAGACACTTTGCATAAAATATAAGTCGTAGAACTGAAATCATTAAGAAGGGACGAATATCCAAAGTGAAACATAACCATATATCTATATCTGAAACCTCTAAACATAGCTAAAAAATGTCTATCGGGACAAGGCCCCTAGTATACCTTAAACGTATAAACATATAAAGTACTCAAAATATGTAGACTAATCCCCAAAAAATAGAGAGGGTCAGGGCTCACCAATAGCAGAATATATGGAACCTAGCAAGTGGCCTGATCATGTGTCTGCATACCTGAGTCAACATCAATAAAAATATGCAGTGCCCCTGACCAAAGGGACATAAGTACATATGGAATATTAATATATGCTAAATGGCGGAATGAAACATAACGTACATATAAGATCAATAAAAGAAGCTAACATAGTCATAATCGTAACATATGAAGATTAATAGATGAGGTCGTTAGATTACCTTAAGGATATCCTTTCATCATATTTTAGTTCTTTATGGGATTCTAATAGTGTAACTAACATAAGCCACCAAGCAAGCACATGGAGTCTATTCTTGGTCCGATCAGATAAGCCATCTCATACCTTACCAGGTATGAGAAATTGATGTACATATCATGTGGATCCATAACTAATCCTTACCAGGGTCATAAAATAAGGAGTGTCCCGAACGCGATCCTTAACATAGGTCGACAAATGTAGTTTCGGGCATTCATCATTTAGACTCATGCATTCAAGCTTCACCCTTAGGGCCTTGACATACATAGATCATCATATTGGCTTTACTCTCAAAACCCTAGTGATCAACATTCATGACTACAAGCCTTACCCTCAAAGATTTACTTCTTAAAATCATCATACATACCTAGATTTCAAGGCATTCTATTCACATTCTTCATTATCAAGTGATTCTAGTCATAATTCATCATAAAGGTTCATCTTCAAGCTTTACTATTCATGATCCATCATATATAATATAATCTAATTCAATTCATGTTTAAATGTTTATATTCTTGAACAATTACTACTCATAACATCAATTCTAGAAGGTCATCTATGAATCCTGAATTTCACCTTCCATGGCATAAACCCACATAACTTCAATTTCATCATTAGACTAGGGTTAGACATGGAAAACATATAATATCTTCATAATACGATAATTCAATACTAAATCAATCATGAACATGTACTATCCACTCAATTGGAATCATACTCAACACTACCCACAATATAAGAAGAAACCCTAGCTAGAATTGACGTTTTTCTTCACAATTGGGGGAAATCTAGGGGGACCAATGGATGAATAAGATATCATACCTTGATTATAAATCCCTCATACTTCTTGCAACAATGGATGATTTTGACCTAGATTGCTTTTCTTCTTCTTCTTTTCTTCATAGAGAGAGAATTTATTGGAGGGAATTTAGGTTCTTTGGTGAATCTAAAATAATGATTTGGATCCATCTATTTAGGGGTCTATTAGATTTATATAGGTGGTATAATTACTAATAAAATTACCCCTTAATAATTAACTAATTCTAGAATATTCCCTAAGTCCCCAACTTAAAACAACTTGAAGCCAACACTGCCCAACCCATGAGAACCCAACCCACGGGCCGTGCTGGTCAATCGTGGGTGCTGTCCTTGGGTCTACTTTAGGGGTCTTGACCCACAACCCATTCCCATGGGGCGTGGGTCCACCTACGGGGCTTGAATCCCATCCGTAGGTGGACCCTTTTTGGGCAGATTTTAGGGATTGTTTTGGGTCCCTCTCAAGGACCCATGGTTGGTCCATGGGGGGTCATAACTTGATGCCCTAACCCTAAAACATTCACTCTAAGTATGTGAAGTCATATTTACGATTCTAACCCTCACGTCAAACTCTATAACTCTCACGTAAAGCTCTAGTTAAGCCTACTAGTTTCCAGGTGTAACGGGAAAACATAACCTGCCTTGGTATTCTAATACACCGTATTCCCTTTGTTCCAAGGCAATCCTTTGCTTGTGAAATTCTTACTTTAAATAGAGCAAGATGGGGTCATTTTTCATCTTCTCTTTTACTGTCATCACTAGAGATGATTCTGCTCCATTGTGAAAAAGAACACTACCTTCCTCTCAGTGTAAAAGAAAAACCCCCAAACATGCAAGCCTATGATCTTCCTTAGCCAACTCTTTCTGATCCTCCTCTTCATGAGTGGTACTTCACATAGATAATCTACTAAGGGCATCAACAACAACATTAGTCTTACCTTGGTGGTGGAGTACTCCTATTATAATCCTCTAGCATTTTTAGCCATCTTCTTTGTCTAAGGTTCAAATCCCTGTAATTGAAAATATACTAGAGACTGTTGTGATCACTGAACATATCCATATGCATGCCGTAGAGATAATGACACCATATTTTCAATGCAGATAGTATAACTGCCAAATCAAAATTGTGAGTTAGATAATTCTTCTCATTGGTCTTAAGTTATTAGGAAGCATATGTTATAACTTTATCATTATGCATCAACATGCAACCAAGTCCCACTTTTAATGCATCACAATAAACAACAAAACCTGTTGTACAACTCTTGTAGGGTCAAGACTTGAGAAGTAGTCAAACAAGTTTTCAATTATTGAAAGCTTTTCTCACAAGCCTCAGACTATTGAAATTTAGGCTTCTTCTATGTCAACTTAGTCAAAGAGCCAGAAATATATGAAAAGCCTTCTACGAACCTTTTATAATAGAAATCCAAACCCAAGAAACTCTATATATTAGTCGAGGTTGTAGGTCTGGGCCAATTCGTAACAACCTTAATTTTCCAAGAGTCAACTTGAATACCTTCGCTGGATACTATGTGGCCTAGGAGTGCTACTGGCTTTAACCAAAATTCACACTTAGAAAATTTAGTAGACAATTGTCTATCCTTAAGGGTATGGAGAACATTTCTAAGGTAACCAGCATGTTCTGCCTCACTACAGAAGTAAATCAGGATATCATTTATGAAAACAAAAAACAAACATGTAGAGGTATTGTTTAAAAACTCTATTCATGAGGTCTATAAAATTAATAGGAGCATTGGCTAGTACAAATGACATAGCGAGAAACTCATAATGACCATATCAAGTTTGAAAAGGTCTATTTGGAATGTCACACTCTCTTACCTTCAAATTATGGTATCCAGATCTAAGATCAAACTTAGAGAAATAGGTGGCACATTGCAGTTGGTCGAACATGTCATCAGTTTTGGGAAGAGGATACCAATTCTTTGTTGTGACCTTGGTGAACTAGCAATAGAGGATACACATTCTGTGGAAACCATCTTTCTTACACACAAAAGGACAGGAGAACCCATAGGTGAAACACTACATCTAATAAAACCCTTCTGAAGGAGATCTCTTAACTTCTCTTTTATTTCTTTTAACTCTACTAGAAAAATTCTATATGGTGGAATAAAGAAGGATCGAGTGTCTTAGAGGATATCAATTGTTACACCTCAGAAATTGGAAAGTCGAATTGAAAAGGAAAAAGTTCAGATTTCTGGCACCAAAGCAAGTTCTACAAGTCCTATCTTCATAATGTAGGACACCCTAGGTGTCTTAAAAAGGAGGTCATAGACCAGAGTTGAGTTTTAGGAAGTTCAAGTTTCTGAAGTTTGACCTACGAGTAGCTAGAACGAACTGTAGGAAGTTTGACACATTGTATGACTAATCTGTAGGGTTGATTCAGAGAAATCTATTCAGACCTTAGTCTACCAGAAGTTTTTGACGGGTCGTAGTAGCTTCCACGGGTCATAAAAGGGTCTCGTAGAAGGGATATAGACTAAGTGAAATTTTGGACTTGAACTTGGATTCTACTAGAGAGGTCTATGGATCGTATATAAAATGACGGACTGTAGAAACGGTCTTGTGGGAAGTTGAATGAATTTTGGGTTTCTGAAGTTTGTTCTACGCTTGATCGGTATCGACTGTAGAAAGTTCTAGGGACCATAGGTCCATTTGGTAGTTATTTCTTAAGGTCATTTGGATCTTTTCCTATGCATTTAGTGCCTATACTATGTTGTTTTGTCCCTAATTTGAAGTCCTATTACTACCCTTCTATTCCCAATCTACCCAAACCCTCTCATTCTCTCAAATTCCCAAATCCCATCCAAGTTCATCCCCACCAAATCCTCTCAAGTTTCAAGGAAAAACACCTAAGGCTTCAAGCTTCAAGTCTCACATTCTCCCATTGAGTTCCAAAAGATCTCAATTCTCCAAATTCAATTTTACCTAATTAGTTAGTGTTTCATGTGATCTTCATATGTATTAGTTGATTTTGATTTAATTTTTTAATTTCAATCTTCCTATGCATGTTTTAATTAAACTACATGATTTTTTATTTCTTTCTATAGGACCCATGCATTATTCATGATTTTGACTATGAATTATGAAGATATGAGTTTATGAAAAATCTATGAACTCATGAATATCATTTATGAAAGACATGCATGATTCATGATTTACAGAATGTTTATGATCTAATGTTGCCTTTAGGTAAGCATCAATAATACTGTTCAAGGATTTTTCACATACTAAGAAATCATGATCGGTAAAAAGTTTTCTCTCATGTGTATGATTTATTATTTAAGAAGTTACTCTATGATGTTTTAAGTTTATATTAGTAGCTTAATTATGCTTCTTCATATATGATGATATGTTATGAATTTGACTTGTTTGTTGGGATTTTTACCTAGCACTGATAGGATATTGAGATGGAGGCTTTCCCGCTAGTAGAGCCCGGTTCTCTAGTAGAGATCTCCTTATTTTTAACTACATGCCACTGTAGGATTTGTCTTAGAAATACATAACTAGTGGATCCACTTGAGCTAGAAGTTTATGGTCCTTGCCTTGGCAAGTAAGGACATCTTTGTGGGAGTAAGACACCAAATTCCATGTTATTGCTCACGTAGTCTATGTCGGTTAACGATAAATATACCATTAAATGAATCAAGTTACTTTAAAAGTTTTATAAAACATTTCACTATGATTTTAGGATGTATTGACCATGTTTATGATTCACGATTCTTCTTTCAAGGTTTTACTATATTTTAGCTTGATCATGCATATCAAGATTTACTTTATGTCCTCTTATGATCATATTTTGAGTGTTATTGCATATCCTTTATACTTAGTACATTCCATTTACTAATGCATAATTGTGCCTACATTGTCTCTAAATGTAGGGTCCGATGCTTCTCTTTTCCTGCTCATGGCTAGTGTTCGAGTGCTTGATAGTTGAAGACTTGGTGAGTCCTCATGTTTCGAGGACCATGTCACCTTTACATTGTTTTGTTGTGTTTTATTTTTCATATGGTATGCGTAGTGTACATGTGATGTAACACCCCGTAAATTAGTGAGTTGAACTAGTGAGTTCTAGAGCCTTTCGTAAGAGTTTTGGTGTGTTATATGAGGATTAAAATCTAATGAAATGGTTCCCGTATTTAGAATAGGAGTTTTAGGGGTTAAACGTCTGGGTATGGCTCCCCAAGGACCACCCAAGGGGTCCTTGAGGAGGACCCCAGCACTGCCTGATACGGTCAAATTACACCTCCCTAAAGAAGCATAAGCGATCGTTATCAAGTAAAGAATCCAACTTTAAGGTTGGGGTCGATCCCACGAGGAAACTGGTTTAGACTTAACTTTAACTTACACTTATATTCATTTAGTCAAAGTACTTCCAGAAACAAGTAATAAAAAGGGGGGATTTGTGAAATAAATTGTAAGAATTCAGTAAGTAATCAGTAAACAAAAGTCAATTTTTGTTGTTATCAAGATGAGAAAATTAACTAGGGTATACGTGTTCACCACAAGCTCATAACTCAGTAATCCTAGTAATAACAATCCTTTCCTAGTGTATTACATGCAAAGTGATAAGTTATGTATCTCTAAATCCTTGGTCCGACATCTAAAGAATTTCACCCCGCAACTTGGTCTGGCTACGTGTGTATAATTTACTAACCCTTACCTTTACCTAATATTAGACATCATAATCGATGTTTGGCTTAGTTATTACTTTGCACCAATCGACACTAGCCTATTAGATAGTATCACACTAAATCTATGTTGATAATTCTTTTCTTGTTGATTACCTCCTTGGTCCGGCAAGTAGCAACAAGGCGAGTTCTAATGCGTGCACTCGTTAAAAAGACTTTTGAACGAAAGAATTATCAATGCGTGCAAAACACTATTCAAGAATTGCTTATTTACTATTCATACTTTGTTAATCGCTCATGGATTCCACAACCCTAGTTGTGGTGTTTAGTTACCCATAATCATATGAACATAATTCATTGTTTTAGATGAAAGAATTATGAACTTACGTTGTTGAGAAAAATAAACCTAGAAATTCAACTCGAATTTCAAACCAAATCTTCAAAACTAACCTTTGGAAATCAAGAATTGCTAGGGTAGCAAAATTAATTCCCGAGTCACAAAGTAAAACAAAAGTAATAAAGTCTAACCCCTAAAAATGAGGTTTACATGCCCTATTTATAGAAAACAAGTCCTAAATTAAAAAGGAAACAAATTAAGAAAAGTTTGTTCAGGCACGCGTCTTTATTCCACGAGATTGACTCACGGATCGTCAACGGATCTATGGTCCGTGAGTCCCTTTCGTTAGCCAGGACTTAGAAAATATTTTAGCCTCTAAAAATCAGCTTCTTTGAAGCAAACGACGGACTTGCGGTATGGACCGTAGATCGATATACGATCCGTCAATCCCCCTCCGTGGCTCCACACTTAGAATCTTCAAAAATCAGGTACTGGAACCTCCGCAGTATCAATCTACGGATCAACAGTACAGTCCGTAGATCAATCTACGGACCGTGAATGGCCACTGTGGTTCCACACTTGGTCAGTTTTCCCTGATTTGCATTGCCTGCTAATCTACGTCCATCACCTATGGAGCGTCAGTGGACCTACGGTCCGTAGATCACCTCCGGAGATGCCCTTTTCTGTATTTCTTTCAGTTGTCTCTTTACTTCCGCGCCTGAGCATCTTTCCTGCAAAAATATGATAAAAACACATAAAAACCAATACAAAAAGGCCCTAGACACACATAACTTGTAAGTGAAATGTATTAGAAATACTGTAAACTCACGGTATATCAACACCCTCAACTTCAATTCGTTGTTTGTCCTCAAGCGACGCCCTAAGACTCTAAACGACACTTGTATAGAAACAAGCATTTCAAGCACAAGCAATCACATGGCTCTCTACCCCACTCTCTTTTCAGGTACAAAATTTGTTCTCTTAGACTCGACAATCTAATTCATGCAGATCAAACCATGACATTTATCGACCAACCAACACATAACATACATTGTTTCACTATCACCAAGGTACCAGCTTTCCGACAACATAACTAGTGCCCTTACTTCAAACGAAATCCCTTTTCTTTCACACAATGACTTATGAATTTGAGTACAAAGATTCATTCAACACTCACACTCAGAAATAACTTCAAGTACAATTAGTGCTCAGTACCATAGGCTTGCCCTTATTTTCGCTGCTTAGACTTTCCAAACTAGACTCTAGGATCACTGTAGGACTTTTTTGGCTTGTAACGTAGGCTCAGGGTCAGGTGTGGTACATTTGGGTGCTTCTTAGTGACTTTCTGCCCTCTTTGACATTACATTAGGCTTTCAACCTCTTTTTGCCCTATTATTGCCATCCTACCGTTGTACCTTCTTTCCTTTGATTTTCTCTTCAACCATGGATGTGACTTTAGACTTTGTAGCCCCTTTTTTATTTTTATTTTTTATTTTTTATTTTTTAGCTTTCAACAAGTCACATCCTTTCCTCTCTTTTTTAACATCAAACTCTTTTCATACCCATTTTTCTTTCAGTTTCCTCTTTCATAGCCACCCTCAACTTTATCGTTTTTCCATTGGTTGAGGTGCACAATACCCAATATCGGGTCAGGGCCAAGATTGAAGTGACTTTTTACATTTGCCACCCTCAACTCAGGCTTTTGGCCTAAGTCGAGGTGCACATGTCCAAGGAGGGACTGGGGCCAACATAGTCGATTATGGGAAGGTCAGTTCGAGTTTAGAAAGAAATGATTTAATTTTAGGCCCAAAGCATTTGGATCAAAGGGAGCATTTATTTCATTTGGTTGGATCCTTCTTTTAGGCAATTTGCGGACTTATCAGAACAAGGGCCTATGATCACTTCCTAACCTCTAGATTGAATTGTCTTAGCAGGACTAATCGGGCAAGTTCTAGTTTTGCACAAAAACTGTTTGAACAATCAAGTATTCTCACACACTCTTGGCGCATAGTTTCATTATCAGATTACCAGATTATGCAGTTCAAGTTTCAGCTTAAGTCATGCCATCAAGTTGATTCATTATCATGTCATACTCAGAGCCAACACATTCAACTTGTCTTAGCCTACCAAGTCTATCACACATCACAAAATTTGGACGGGTATATTTTTCATAAGCCATCATGCTTCATTTCTTTTTCATGCTTCTATACATACAATCCTAACACATGCCGGTTCAATAAAAATTAAACAGTCTCTTTGGGAAAAAGAACACAGGCAAGAAAATCCCAAGAGAGGATTTATGAGTTGGGTTACTCAGACTTTACCCTATCACTCACAATCCATTTACCCCACCCTCAACAAAAATAGATGCGATTGTCCCCAATGCATAAAAAAAGTAAAAGATAATGGATTGGGTGAAGCAAACCTGTGGCGCATAGCACCGAAGAATCATGAACGAGCGGGTGTGTCCGATTTCCTAGAGCCCGTTGGAACAATAGTTGGTCACCCTTAGTAGTGCCCACATCATCCATCATAGCACCATAAGTGGTGCTCACAATGGCCCTCACAACAGGCGGGACCTCTACAACTAGGGCAGAACTCGATACCCCTGCAACACTCTCACGCACCCTTCACTGGAGAAACTCTTCATTTAAAATCGAAGCCTTCCTAGCCTCCTTCTCCTGCCTATGCTGTCTCTTTTGAGCTTTTTCCTCCTCAGTGCGACTAGAACGGTGCCTCTTACCTTTGGTATGTGTAGGAGCAGGCTCCTCCTCGGCGGTCCTAGTGAATAAGGCATCCAACACCGTATCATTAGCCAGTGCAGTAGGTGCAGCCTGAGGCTCAACTGTAGGGGTGGCAAGAATGACATCAACGTCGGCCCGGAGACTGGCTAACTTAGCATGAAAAAAGGATAGATCTATGGCCAGGGCTTGTCGCTCGAGGACTCGCAATTCAAAAACATTAATACTCTTATTAACGGCCTAGACCTTCTGGTCCATCATGCCCTCCATCCTTCGCTCCATTCTGGCCTCGAACTCGGCTATCGACTTTTGCATCCAAGGCTGGATGTGATGTAACAATGTGGCCATCTAAGCCTCTAATTTCTGTACTCTGGCCAACGGGACAACAGTAGCTCCTAACTGTGGTGTGGACCAGGATGAACTAGGAGCCATACTAGCGGCCTGGGAAGAGGAGGCCGGGACAATGTCAGAGTGATCTGGTATAATGGAGTCACCGCCCTATGCCTGCCCCACCGTGTATGCAAGATCTGCGCCCAAGGGAGGTACCTCAACTTAGGGCTCTCTGCGAGGTGCCACCACATTTGCCTCATCTCGAATGAGGCCTATATCCAAAGTCCCTATTTTATGCATCAACCTATCACAAGTCCAAATCGGCACGTCCTGCACAATTGGAAAATCAAACATGGAAAGGGGTAAGTAATGGAGGTCTTGAATGCCCTCTCGTGAATCTCTGCCAGCAGCATACGGGCAAAGTCAATCTCCACTCCTTCTACTAGTGCTGCAACCATGACAACTCTGTCCCAAGTGAGTTGGTTGTCAGCCTTTGTAGGCGACACCCTGTTATACACCAACAACCAGAAGAACTTGGCTGCAAAATTTTATGTGGCCTTTCGAATACCCAACCGTGGTGTGGTGACCCACTCCGCACGCTCGTCATCAGTAGCAATGTACTTAGCCAACTATAGTATAATAGCCTCTCGCTGCTCAGCATTCCTCTGGAAAGCACCTCTCCGCACGATGTCCCATCTGTAATCAAACTCCGCTATGTTTAGTGACCAAGAGTGACATGTGGTAGGCCCATAGAGAAAACGGCTGATGGTAGCCTGTGATATGTCTACCGGACAACCTCAGACCATAGTGGATGTGAGAAGATCTTGGGCTAAGGGCTTCGATTGCTTGGAGATCGACCCACGAATAGTGGCAACATAGGAGGCATAGAACTCCCGCACAATCTCCTCGCTATAAGTCACTAGGTCTCGAGCCATCCAGTCACACTTGTGAAGGTTGAAAAGCCGGTGAATGTCGGGGACAATGTGCAAGCTCCCTGTGAGGACTCTGCGCTCCTTTGTAACAATTCGGGCCATCATCTCTTTGTCATTAATCATCTTGGCATCCCAATAGATTTGCCATTGGCCCTCAACACACCATTTGTTTGGCTCACCAGCCACTGGAGTAGGGTTCTCATTCCTTGGTATGGGTACTGACTCTGAGATAGTGGCCTTATCAGATGAGGCTGCTTGTTCATTCTGGATGGACCCTGTGGCTAACTTAGCGTTGGACCCCGACGCATGGGCAGACTCTGACCCTGAAGTATGGCTGGACTCAGAGCCCGAAGCATGGGTAGACTTGGAGCTAGACATAGACCTAGTAGCTGACTTGGAAGCATCCCCAGTTGGTGACCCAATCAGTGTGTGCTCGTCATCAGACTGGGAGAAAGTGACTACGTCGGGAATCACCTTCCGGGGGGTGCCTCTGGTGGTTCGGGAATCAACAATAATGGCTATAAGTATAACAACGATAACAACTCAATTACATTGCTCCTAAGCTTTAAGGAAACATGCCATAGGAAGAGAATAGCCTTAACATACCTTTTTCGCTAAATTCACGTGGCCTAAAGACTTTAACTCATAACTCCCTCGATACTACAACAAGGTAGGACCATAATCAACGCACAAAATAAAAGATACCATGACAATACAATAAAAGATATGTATTTCCGTCGCAAATTGCTATTTGCTGCTTATAAAAGCTAGAGTCGATGAAAGAAGGGTCTTACCTCAATCTTAGGTTCGTAATTCACCTCAAAACCTTCAAATATATTCAAACCCCTGCTGTCCCAACTCTAAATTGTGATATGCTACGCAATTGATAAAACAAATTATACCACGATGATGATCCCAACGCGTAGAACAACTTTCGTCAAGGACTTACGTCGAGAAAATCTATATTTCACTTGATCCTAAAAATGGGTTTCTATGTTTTCTTTGTATATTTAGCTTAAAATGAAGAAAAAACTCGAAGAAGAAGATATATACAACTTTCCACCGACCTAGGGCCCCACCTCACGTGCCTGCTTGCGCAGTTCCACGAAAATGCGTATATCTCTCTATTCTGAAGTCGTATGAATGAACGGTTTAATGTGTTGGAAACTAGACTCGTAGAACTTCGATTCGATAGTTTGTGGGTCCCATAACTCTTTATAGATTGGGAGAAAACCTCCAAGACATTTGACCCAAATTTCAGAGAAATCTTTAAGAAGGAACTTACGATAACTTCTGCCAACTTTTATTTTGCCACTTACCTAACTTCAAAACTTGAGATGCAA